>NC_080185.1:42807386-42934038 GCF_950295315.1 Erinaceus europaeus
TGTCTCCCTCTTTCAATTTCTCGCTGTCCTGTCCAATAAAAATTAAAAAAAATAAAAAAGGCCGCAAGGACCAGTGGATGTATAGAGCTGATAACATACCTCAGTGATAACTCTGGAGGCAAACAAACAAAGAAAAATACTGAACACGGAACTTACGGGTGGCTGAGACCAAAGCCACTTGGGTAATGGCCGCAGAAAATGTGTACGGGCGGGGTGTGTGTGGGGGGGGGGGGGGGCAGGGGAAGCTGGTTCCAGAAGGACTACAAATGTTTTGATAGCAAGTATTTGAACTCTGGAAAACAGTCAACATGGTTATCATATATTGATTGTGGATAGCAATATTTGTAGTAAAAAAAACATGCAAATGAGAGAAAACAAATTAGCACCTGTGATGACATCCATGGGCAAAGCGGACATCTCATTTAGAACATAGGTTGCCTTTGGAGGGAAAGAAAGGGTGCTGTTTTGAAGCTTCTAAGTTGGGCTTCAGCAATATTTGTAATGATAGATTTTAAGCAGGGTTTGGGGTCCCCAGACGTTGACAGCATTGTTCTTTTTCTTTTTAATTATCTTTATTTTTATTTATTGGATAGAGACAGTCAGAAATGGAGAGAGGAAGAAGTGAGAGGAGAGAGAGAGACAGAGACATCTTCAACACTGCTTCACCACTCTCAGAGATTTTCTCTTGCAGGTGAGGACCTAGGGCTTGAACCCAGGTCCTTGAGTATCTTAACCCACGTGCTCGATCAGATGCACCACCATCTGGTCCCTTGACAGAATTATTCTTTTTTATTTATTTAATTTTTTAAAAGATTTTATTTATTTATGAGAAAGATAGAAGGAGAGAGAGACCCAGACATCACTCTGGCACATGTGCTGCCGGGGATCGAACTTGGGACCTCATGCTTGAGAGTCCAAAGTGCTTTATCACTGCACCACTTGCCAGACCTATTTATTTATTTATTTATTTATTTATTTATTTATTTATTTATTTATTTATTTATATTAGTGATTTAATATTGATTTAAAAAATTACAAGATAATAGGTACAACTCCACACTGTTCCCACTACTAGAGCTCTAAATCCCTAATCCCTCCATTGAAAGCTACAGCAGTTCTCTTAAGGTTGCAGATATGGGTTAACTATAATTTCTACAACTATATATTAGTATATATTTGCACATTTTTAAAGGTCCCATCTTCTCTTCTTTTCCAAGCCACACATAAACCTACTGCTACATTTAAATGTCCCTTCCTTTTGTCTCTTCTCTCTCCAGGTCCTGATGGAGTTGGAGTTCAGAGCCCTCTGGTCATCTCCCCCTATCAGTTCTCCCCCACTGGGAGTATGGTTCAAAATTCTTTTTGAGGTGCAAAAGGTGGGAGGTCCAGTTTCTGTAATTGCTTTTCCACTGGACATGGGTGTTGGCAGGCTAATCCATACTCCCGGCCTGTTGACAGAATTATTCTCTATGTTCAGATCTGAAATATTTCCTACTTAAAAGTGAAACAGATATAATGAAGAAAGGGAAGGAATGGGTGTAATCTCTAGACTCTGCGTAAGGGGGGGGGGAAGTGAAATTGTATTTGCTCAGAGAAGGGCTCCAGTTTTGAAACCAGACATTTAGTGAAGACTCTCAAAGTACCAATAACTTTCCCTAGTATTCTACGATAACATGACATATTCTAACTCATCTGAGCATTATTTTTTAAGTCAAGGTTAAATTTACTTAAAATATGCACTTAAAATGCCCAATTTTTAAAGAAGTGCCCAGTTCAGTGGTGTTCACAATTTTATGCAATGACCACAACTTTTAAAAATAACTTTTGTTATGAATGGTTTGTTACAAGACTACAAGATGACAGTGTGTAGCTCCACATCACACCCACCACTAAAGTTCCATATTCCCACTCTCCCACCTCCCAAAGAAAACCATCATAGTTCTCACAATTTTCACAGTTTTCTTGCTTCTGTTTTGTTTGATATTTTTTGGTAAATTCTTGTAAATCAGATCTCCAGATTTCACATATGAGTGAAGCTATATGGTAGTTGTCTTTCATCTCTACTGATTTTGGTAGGCATAATCACCTCCAGTTCCATTCATTTTGTACCAAAGGACACAATATTATCTTTTTGACTGCAGAGTAGTATTCCATAGAATATATATCCCAGAACTTCTTTGGACAGTAATGAGTTTATGGGCATTTAGATTGCTTCCATTCTTGGACTATTGTGAATAATGTAGCTATGAACATGGGGTACATATGTCTCTTCAAATTAGTGCTTGAGTGTCCACTGGACAAATGCCTAATAGTGGTATTGCTGGGTCATAAGGTACTTCCGATCTGTATTTGTTCAGGGACTCTCCACCCCATTTATGTTTTTATTTTTATTTTTTATTTTTAAAATTGCATTAGTGATTTGATGTCGATTTACAAAATTACATGTCAACAGAGGTATAATTCCATACCTTTCCCACCACCAGATATCTGAATCCCCAATCCCTCTATTGCAAGCCACAATAATTCTCCTAAGATTGCAGACATTTTTTAGCTAGCATCTCTACAACTATCTGCCTACATTTGTGTACAATTGCTCCCTTTTTATTCTAGGTTCAGTCCTCTCTTTATTTTATTTTATTTATTTATTATTTATTTACTTAGTTTCTCTTTTGTTGCCCTTGTTGTTTTATTGTTGTAGTTATTATGGTTGTTGTAGTAGTTGGATAAGACAGAGAGAAATGGGGAGAGGAGTGGAAGACAGAGAGGAGGAGAGAAAGATAGACACCTGCAGACCTGCTTCACCACTTGTGAAGTAACTCCCCTACAGGTGGGGAGCCAGGGGCTCGAACCAGGATCCTTATGCCGGTCCTTGTGCTTTTCACCACGTGTACTTAACCAGCTGCTCTACTGCCCAACTCCCTAGGTTCAGTCCTCTCTTCCTCTCCAAGCCACACACAACCCTATTACTACATCCAAATGTCTCTCTCTTTTTTCCTCCTCTCTCTCCGGGTCCTGATGGAGTTGGAGTTCAGAGCTCTCTTATTCTCTTTCTCCTATTCCTACACTGGGTGTACGGATCAAAACTATTTTGAGGGTGCAGAAGGTACGAGGTCTGGCTTCTGTAATTGCTTCTTCACTGGACATGGGCACTGGCAGGTCGATCTATGCCCCCAGCCTGTTTCTTTTTTTTTTTCTTTTTTTTTTCTTTAAGAAAGGATAAATTAACAAAATCATAGGGTAGGAGGGGTACAACTCCACACAATTCCCACCACCCAATCTCCATAACCCAACCCCTCCCCTGATAGCTTTCCCACTCTCTATCCCTCTAGGAGCATGGACCCAGGGTCATTGTGGGTTGTAGAAGGTGGAAGGTCTGGCTTCTGTAATTGCTTCCCCGCTGAACATGGGCGTTGACTGGTCGGTCCATACTCCCAGTCTGCCTCTCTCTTTCCCTAGTAGAGTGGGTCTCTGGGGAAGAGAAGCTCCAGGCCACATTGGTGGGGTCTTCAGTCCAGGGAAGCCTGGCCGGCATCCTGATGACATCTGGAACCTGGTGACTGAAAAGAGAGTTAACATACAAAGCCAAACAAATTGTTGATCAATCAGGGACCCAAAGCTTGGAATAGTGGAGAGGAAGTGTTAGGGGGTACTCACTGCAAACTCTAGTGTACTTCTGCTTTCAGGTATAATATATTTTGCAGTAGTTTAAGGATACGTGTGAACATATGCTCTCTCTCACAGAAACTGGTGTAAAAACTACAGACCAATATCTCTGATGAACATAGATGCCAAAATATTAAACAAGATCTTGGCCAACCGGATACAGCAACATATCAAAAAAATTGTTCATCATGACCAAGTGGGATTCATCCCAGGAATGCAAGGTTGGTTCAACATCCATAAGTCAATCAATGTTATTCACCACATCAATAAAAGCAAAGCCAAAAACCACATGATTATCTCAATAGATGCAGAGAAAGCCTTTGACAAAATCCAACACCCATTCATGCTCAAAACTCTACAAAAAATGGGAATAGATGGGAAATTCCTCACGATAGTGGAGTCTATATATAGCAAACCTACAACCAACATCATACTCAATGGACAGAAGTTGAAAGCATTCCCCCTCAGATCGGGGACTAGACAGGGCTGTCCACTGTCACCATTACTCTTCAACATAGTATTGGAAGTTCTTGCCATAGCAATCAGGCAAGAGAAAGAAATCAAATGAATACAGGTTGGAAGGGAGGAAGTCAAGATCTCACTATTTGCAGATGATATGATAGTATACATAGAAAGACCTAAAGAATCCAGCAGAAAATTACTGGAAGTTATTAGGCAATATAGCAAGGTATCAGGCTACAAAATCAATGTACAAAAATCAGTGGCATTTCTTTATGCAAACACTAAATCTGAAGAAGAAGACATCCAGAAATCACTCCCATTTACTGTTTCAGCAAAGTCAACCAAATACCTAGGAATAAAGTTGACCGAAGAAGTGAAAGACTTGTATGCTGAAAACTATGAGTCGCTACTCAAGGAAATAGAAACTGATACCAAGAAATGGAAAGATATCCCATGCTCATGACTGGAAGAATAAATATCATCAAAATGAATATTCTCCCCAGAGCCATATACAAATTTAATGCAATACCCATCAAAGTTACACCAAGCTTCTTTAAGAGAATAGAACAAACTCTACAATCATTTATCTGGAACCTGAAAACACCTAGAATTGCCAAAACCATCTTGAGGAAAAGAAACAGAAATGGAGGCATCACACTCCCAGACCTTAAACTATATTATAAAGCTATCATCATCAAAACAGCATGGTACTGGAACAAAAATAGACACACAGACCAGTGGAACAGAATTGAAAGCCCAGAAGTAAATCCCAACACCTATGGGCATCTAATCTTTGATAAGGGGGCCTAAAGTATTAAATGGAAGAAGGAGGCTCTCTTCAATAAATGGTGCTGGGGAAACTGGGTTGTAACATGCAGAAGAATGAAACTGAACCACTTTATCTCACCAGAAACAAAAATCAACTCCAAATGGATCAAAGACCTAGATGTCAGACCAGAAACAATCAAATACTTAGAGGAAAACATTGGTAAAACACTTTCCCACCTACACCTCAAGGACATCTTTGATGAATCAAACCCAACTGCAAGGAAGACTAAAGCAGAAACAAACCAATGGGACTACATAAAATTGAAAAGCTTCTGCACATCCAAAGAAACTATTAAACAAACAGAGAGACCCCTCCCAGAATGGGAGAAGATCTTCACATGCCATACATCAGACAAGAAACTAATCACCAAAATATATAAAGAGCTCAGCAAACTTCCCCAGGACTGGGGGAAGTAGAGGCTCTATACTGGAGATGTGAGGTTCCTGCTGTCTTAGGGTTCAAAAAGAGAATGGATAGTTAATGTTATCATCACATTATTTGGTAATTGGGTTAACTTTGAAAAGTCCTTTTGTTATGGTTTGCTGTACAGTACCCAGTATCTGTAGCCTGTTTCTATCTTTGCCAGTGGGGTAGAGTTCTGGAGATGTGAGGTTCCAGGACACATTGGTGAGGTTGTCTGCTCAGAGAATTCAGAATGGAATCATGGTAGTGTCTGCAACTTGGTGGCTGGAAGGTGGCAGGATATAAAGTGAGACAAAATGATTAATGAACAGGAACTAACAAGTAGGAATAGAGAAGATGAGATTAGAGATCTTAGGGTGGAAGAAAGCTCAGAAGTTCATTTTAGGCATGTTTCTGGGAGACCACCAATATGGTAGTTTTTGCTTGATTCTGATAGCTAACATGGAGTTGTATAAAGATAGTATCTGAGAAAAATGGTGTCAGTGTAGAAAAGGACTAGACAGTTGGATTAAGGTGCAGAGTATCTCCTATTCTTTTTTTTATATTTTAGGATCTCCTATTCTTGAAAAAATTCTGTGGATAAAATTAACTATTAACCTCCATCCACTAGACGCAGTGCTATATATATGTTTGGCACCAGAGCCTACGTAACCTCTGAGTTTCTATTGGTCTGACCTTACAGATGGGCAGGGCAGGGCAGGGCAGGATAACCCAGCCTCCTTTGGAGACTGGGGTGGTAACTACCATCACTGTTTTATGGGGAGGGTAAGTTTGTGGGAAGGTCTTCAAGAGGACTTATGATGACATTCCAGGTGGAAGTGACGAGTGGTATCCATTCCCATGTTTATAGAGGCTTTATTCACAATAGGAAAAATCAAGAAACAACCAAAATACCTTTTGACAGATCACTGGGTAAAAAAAAAGAAGTTATGGGGGGAGTCGGGCGGTTAGTGCAGCTGGTTAAGCACACGTGGCGCAAAGCGCAAGGACTGGGTTAGGATCCCAGTTCAAGCCCTGGCTCCCCACCTGCAGGGTAGTTGCTTCACAGGTGGTGAAGCAGGTCTGCAGGCGTCTCTCTGTCTCTCTTCCTCTCTACCTCCCCCTTCTCTCTCAATTTCTCTCTATCTTTATCCAATAACAAATAAATAAAAAAAGTTATGGGACATATATTCAACAGAGTATTATACAGCAATAAAAGGGATGATATTGTGTCTTTGAGAGAAATTGGAGAAGATTATTCTCAGTGAAGCAAGTAAAGAGGTGAAGGAAAACTACAGAATGGTTTGGCTCATATGTGGAATATAAAGAATTGAATATATAAATGTGAAAAAGTATCAACCTATTTTAACAACTGTGAGAGAACTATGGGATGGGGATGGGGACGTGGACCTTTGGTGATGGGAGTGGTGAAAAAAAACTGAAATTAAAATAAAAAAGAAACGGATATACTATGTGGACCTATGCATTAAAAAAAGGGGGGGCTCTCCATACAATATTCCAAATGGGCTTCACCAGTTTGCCTTCCCACCAGCAATGTACCAGAGTTCCTTTTTCTCCACAACCTCTCTAACACCTGTCATTGTTAGGTAATGCAACCTAGGATCCCACTAGAAAGTCAAAGAGACTGGAGCCAGGATTGGATGAAGGAGAAAGGAATTTATTGCACAGGCCAGAAAGCCCAAATCGTTCTGGAAGCTCTCGGCAGCTGAGTTCAAGTCTGGATTATATCTCCAGTTTGGATACATCCCTTCAGCAAAGTGGAAAAAAGATAACAGAAGCTGAGGTTGCTGGATATTATTTTTTTTTCCAGGTCTTCCCCACATATTCATCCGCTAAGTGTGACAGTTGCTGCGGCTTTGTGGTTATCTCATCCTGTTTTTTCTTGCTTCTTGAGACCTTTCTGTTCAGCTCTCCTTATCTCATTTTCTCCTTCTGTTCAATTTAACACATGATGCTGAGCAATTATTCTTTTTTTAAATTAATTAAGTTATTTAATTATTGGTTACAGAGAGAAACTGAGAGGGAAAGAGGAGATAGAGAGGAAGAGAGACAGAGAGACACCTGCAGACCTGCTTCACCACTCATGAAGCTTCCCTCTTGCAGGTGGGAACCAGGGGCTTGAACCTGGGTCCTTGTGCACTATAGTGTGTGCTTAACCAGGTGTGCCACTGCCTAGCCCCCTGAGCAATTATTCTGATGCAGTCTCCGCCCCCAAGGTTTTACCACGCCCTGCGAAATCCTCTTTTCCGCGGTGCAGCCCGACAAACACATGCATCTTGTTCAGTTTTTCCTAACATTCCTTCCTCTGCTCTAGCAAATCCTCTAATGGAATTTGCTGATATTCTCTCTGTAAAAGCTGTATCTTGATTTCTTGTAATCACTGGTTTATAAATCTCATGAAACAAATTAAAGATGCAGGGGCCCACAAGGAGGAGCATGGCTATGCAAAGTAGTGGGCCTACTGGGGGTTGCTAGCCATGGTCCGCACAGGTCTCCGTTCCATCTGGCCCTCTAGCTTTTGCCTTCTTTCTCTTGTGTCTTTCTGATTCTCTCTAGTAACTGCCTTACAGTTTATCTGACTGCACCTGATTTGTTACAATTTTATCACTTTCCCCTCTTCTTCTTGTACTGTACCAGCTATAACTTAGCTGTTTTTAGGCACCTCAGTTATAAATTTTATCAACATGTTGACAGGTTCACTTCAGGAGAGAAACCCAGAACTCCAGTTTATAAACTCCTAAGCCTTGCCTTCATTTTTTTCCCTCAAGACACACACACACACACACACACACACACACACACACACACACACACACACACACACACACACACCTGTTAGTTCTCTCTTTTGTCCAAAATTTCTTTCTATACTAGTATGGGAAGCTCTAAGGTCTGGAACATACACTTTGGCATGTCATAGTACTGTCTGGGTCCCCCAGGTTCTGCTTGTTCATTCCCTGAACTCAACATTTTCCCATCTAGCAGTATGGACCAGAATTCTTTTGGGGTGCTTAAGGATGGAGTTCTGTGCTTCTGTAACTGCTTCCTGCTGAGACATGGACAGTAGCTTGGTAGATCCATACTCCCAGACAGACCTGTTTTATCTCTAATCTTTCCTTGGTAGGGTAGGGCTACAGAGAGATGAGGTTTCCAGTAACTTCACCATGCACTCATCTGTCCAGGGAAGCCAGGAAGGATATGGCTATGGTAACATCTGGGACTTGATGGCTGAAAAGACAGCAAGGTATATAAATGTTTAATGACTTGAGGGCCAAAGAATAGGATTAGAGTCAATGAAAATAAGAAACCCGGGATGAGAGGAAGACAGCATGTCTATTTGGGTATAAATGTTCTTAGAAACTAGGACTCTAACAATCTTTAAGCCACCACCATAAGGCAGGCTTGAGACATATCTAAGAGAATGGTATTAGAGTGCGGGACTTGAGAACTGGAAAAGGGCAGAGAGACTAGTTCTCACATTTAAATAAGACACATTTTAATTTTTTTACATTTATTTATTTATTTATTTTCCCTTTCATTGCCCTTGTTGCTTATCATTGTTGTTGTTATTGCTGTCGTTGTTGTTGGATAGGACAGAGAGAAATGGAGAGAGGAGGGGAAGACAGAGATGGGGAGAGAAAGAAAGACACCAGCAGACCTGCTTCACCGCCTGTGAAGCAACTCCTCTGCAGGTAGGGAGCTGGGGGCTCGAACCGGGATCCTGACACCAGTCCTTGCGCTTTGTGCCATGTGCGCTTAACCCGCTGCACTACGCCCGACTCCCTACATACACATTTATAATTAATTATGTATCACATCAATCTGACTTAGGAAACACATCTATTAATAAATATTTAACAAAGAGCCTGTGACCTCCGTGTTCCTGTCAGTTTAGGTTTACACTCTGTGGTCACAGCTGGGGCCATATCAGCATGTTGAATAATTATCTCTTTTTTTAAATATTTATTTATTTATTTATTCCCTTTTTTTGCCCTAGTTGCTTTACTGTTGTAGTTATTATTGTTGTCGTCGTTGTTGGATAGGACAGAGAGAAATGGAGAGAGGAGGGGAAGACAGAGAGAGGGAGAGAAAGATAGACACCTACAGACCTGCTTCACCGCCTGTGAAGCGATGCCCCTGTAGGTGGGGAGCCAGGGGCTTGAACCCGGATCCTTAGCCTGTCCTTGCGCTTTGCGCCACGTGCACTTAACCCATTGCGCTACCGCCTGACTCCCTGAATAATTATCTTTCTTCAAGTGACCTTAGAAAGATAATTATCTTTCTTCAAGGGTAGAGTGACCCAATCTTTCTTCAGAGAGTGGAGCAGTCTTTACCAGTGTTACTTTTCAGTGAGGACAAGGTCCTGAGAGGCTCAAAGTAGGACAGATAGAGACATCCCCAATATAAGTGACCAGTGATGGCAGACAGAGGGACTTCCTGTAGGTCTGGGCCCATAGTAGATGGGGGGATTTAAAATCCCATGACTAGTACCCCAGATGATGAGGTAACCTGTCTTTGACCAAAGACAGCCAAACTAGGTAAGCCTGTCTCTTTTCACCACCCAGTTTTTGTAGTCCATTCGCCATCTAATAACCTCTAACTTTCTCCCAGTTGCTAAGGCCTTGAAGGCCATTTGTTATACAATAACTAAATATCTATCACATTTTCTGCTGGACTTAAGTCTAAGCTAGTGTATTTAAGGAGTTCGGGCTTAAGGTAGGAAACACTTAAGTCTTAGAGGAGTTTTAGTTAACCTCAAGGTTTTAGCATTAGCTTGTTTGATGATTACAACAAAGGGTATTTTAAGGACAACAATTTCCTATGTATCTAAAGCTAATCAATAACTGCTTAGATGAATCTATACTGGCATCATTAGGCTGTTATTATTAGGCTGTTAAGCCTACCAGGTATGGGTCTAGTTATTAGAAGACAAAGCATCCTGAAAGCATAAGATTTATCATTGCTTATAAAAAATAGTGCTTATTCATAAAACATTATTTGGAAGAACACAAGCCAAAACTGGACTGGACATAGGAATCCTTTAGAATGATTGCCCCATGATACAGCAAATCCTAACAAAGGGATATTTCAAAGTTAACCTAATTGCCAAATAATGTGATTATAGCAATAACTATCTATTTTCTTCTTAACCCTAAGACAGCAGGAACCTCCCGCTTCCTCTATAGAGCCTATATTTCCCCCAGTCCTTGAACCTCTAGGGTGGGGCTCACTTTCCTGTATGCTTCTCCCAATTCATACCAAATGATATTGCATCCACTGATCCCAACCTAATCAGCACAATGAGTAACACCTCAGCATACTTCACTCCAGACTGTGCCCAGAGATGTCAGTAGTGGGATGTCAGCCCTTCAGCTTCACTACTTGGGTGAGACCTTTCCTTTCATAGGATTCTCTAATTCCATGCCAGGTGGTTCACTTCCTTACAAAGTCCTCAAACCTAGATATAGACCAGGTCCCATGAGATAGAGCATATGTTCATATGTATCCATGAATTAGGGCAAAATATATACCTGAAAACAAAAGTACACAATAGTCTGCAGTGAGTCAGTATAAAGTTCATAATGGAATAGTGTCTACTTAGACTTAGATACCCTCCTCACCTGCTTCCTATAACAGTTCTCTCACTCACTCCAAAGTTAACCTTATCAAAGCAAAGACTGTAAAAGATGAATAAGAGCAAGAGACTGGCATACTTTAATGATGACTCTTTAGTCACTATCAGGCCACCCCACTAGCTGGGGCCCTAGTATGGAAGTGCTGAGATTCCCAAACAGATATGATGGGCCCAGACCTCAAATAAATCCCTCTCTCCATTGTTACCAGTCATCTCTACCAGGAACAACAAAACAGAGCCCTTTGTGGGCCCCCATAGGACCTTGCCCTCAATGTGCGTCAACAATGGTAGAGAATGTTCCATCCTCTGAAAGGAGGATGGACAACATACTCTACGCTACATCTGAGGAAGATGGGTCCTGAAATTGGGGCAGCTGGGAAAGTTCCTACTCATGACCACAGAATGTGAGCTCAGATCTACAGGGATGCAGAGGTCACATGGGCTCCTAAGCTGAATATGGGCCCCAGATCAGATCAAACAGATGGGGATTACAGTCAACAATATTTATACACTGTTCCCATATTTGGGAGCTACTCTCTTCCCTGATCCAGCTTTCTGGTCTTTTATGCAGCCATGACATCATCTCCCCAGACACTAACTTGGATCCACCTGCATTTCAGATTTCAGGCTCAGGGGGAAAAAACTAGCTTAGCCACAGTCCCTTTGGAATATAACTAAAATATGCCTACTAGCTAAGTACAAAATGGAGAGCCCCCTCCCCCCACTCTTTATCTGCACTATTCCAGCCTTTAGGTTCATGATTAATAAAAAACTTGTTTGGCTTTATATGTTAACTCTCTTTTCAGCTACCAGGTTCCAGATGCTACTATGATGCCAACCAGACTTCCATGGACAGACAATCCCACCAATGTGTCCTGGAGCTCCGATTCCCCAGAGCCCTTCCCCACTAGGGAAAGAGAGAGGCAGGCTGGGAGTATGGATCGACCTGTCAATGACCATGTTCAGCAGGGAAGCAATTACAGAAGCCAGACCTTCCACCTTCTGCATCCCACAATGACCTTGAATCCATGCTCCCAGAGGGTTAAAGAATAGGAAAGCTATCAAGGAAGGGGATGGGATACAGAGTTCTGGTGGTGGGAATTGTGTGGAGTTGTACCCCTCTTATCCTATGGTTTTGTCCATGTTTCCTTTTTATAAATAAATTAAAATTTAGAAAGTCGATGCTGCTGGTGATGGTGCCGGTGATTATATATATTTTTTGTCAACATAGAAGATTTATTACTCCAGGCTGAGCTTTTGAGATAGAAAGACACACACTGATGAAGAGAGAGATGGAACAGTACCAAAGCTCTTCACCCATGAGGAGCATAGGCTTGAAAATGGATACCGGCTAAGCCATCTTACCAGTCTCTTAGATGTTCTAACTTCCTTGGGCTCAGTCCTAGATCATTTCATCTTATTCTTTTGAAAATATTTTTGATATTCATACATGTTGCAAAATGGGGTTTGATCACCTGCTTATTTCCTCACATAAATATAATTTTTTGTTGATTATAATGTGGAAGATCTATTCTTTTGGTAGCATCAAAGTATGTTATACAATATGATTAATTATAATAGACATGATACTCATTAGACCCTTAAAATGGAATGTTCTTAATCCAGATGTTTACCATTGACTGACATCTTTTATCTTGTGTGTATCTGCATATTCTCTTTTTTTGCTGTTAGCCTGAAGTTTACGTAAAGTATTTTATAGACATTACATTGTAGTGGCTGGATGGTGACACACCTGGCTGAGAGCACATGTTACAATGCAAAAGGACCCAGGATCAAACTACCCCCCCCAGGCCTCACATGCAGGGGGAAAACTTTGAGAGTGATAAAGCAGTATTACAGGTGTCTATTTCTCTCTTTCCCTCTCTATCACTTCCTTCCTTCTCGATATCTAGCTGTCTCTATCCCATAAATAAAGATAATATTTTTTTTTAAAAAAGGAAGATTTCCCCCAGGCAAAAGGCCTGGCATTCTAGGAAATGCCAACAGCAATGGCTTGGTATGGCAGCACAGATAGCTTACTAGGTTATTTGATAAACTAATGATTAGAATCGGTTATACCATATTCTGTTACCTTGTATAATTTTAGAATATCTTCATCAGTAAACAGGTGTGTCAATATTTAAACACTAACCGGATAAAATGATTATAATCTCTTAAGTATTGTAACTTTAACATGTTAGACAGTTTAAACCCAACATTTGAACTTAATCAAGATTCATATTGAAAATTTTAAATATTTAGAATAAATAATGTATGTTTTATTGGTAGAATTTTCTTTTTTTAAATTAAAAAAATTTATTTATAAAAAGGAAACACTGACAAAACCCTAGGATAAGAGGAGTACAACTCCACACAATTCCCACCATGAGAACTCTGACTTCTGTGATTGCTTCCCTGCTGAACATGGGTGTTGACTGGTTGATCCGTACTCCAAGCCTGTCTCTCTCTTTCCCTAGTGGGGAGGGGCTTTGAGGAAGCGGGGTTCCAGGACGTATTGGTGGGGTCCTCTGCCCAAGAAGGTCCGGTTGGCATCATGATAGCATCTGGAACCTGGTGGCTTGACTTAATTTTATCATTTGACTTTGTTTGTTCTCCTTGCTGAATGTGGACTCTGCAAAGTCTACAAGTTTTGTTCCCTTTTTTCTTTTTCTTTTTTAAATATTTATTTATTTATTCCCTTTTTGTTGCCCTTATTGTTTTATTGTTGAAGTTATTATTGTTGTTGTTATTGATGTCGTCATTGTTGGCTAGGACAGAGAGAAATTAAGAGAGGAGGGGAAGACAGAGAGGGAAAGAGAAAGATAGACATCTGCAGACCTGCTTCACCGCCTGTGATGTGACTCCTCTGCAGATGGGGAGCCGGGGGCTGGAACCCGGATCCTTACACTGGTCCTTGTGCTTTGTGCCACCTGCGCTTAACCCGCTGTGCTACCGCCCGACTCCCATTCCCTTTTTTTTTCTCTGAGCCTGAAATTTGATAAGCAGGTGGATCCAAGTTATTGTATGGGGAAGTGATGTCATGGCTGGAAAAGGAACAGAAAGCTGCATCAGGGAAGAGAGTAGCTCCCTAATATGGGGAAGAGGTATAAATATTGTTGACTGTAAACCCCCATCAATTTGATTTGGTCTGGGGCCCATATTCAATAGAGGAGCCTATGCGACCTCTGCATCCCTGTAGATCTGAACTCACATTCTGTGGTCATGAGTAGGAAAGTTCCAAGCTGCCCCAAGTTCAGGACCCATCTTCCTCAGGTGTAGCATAGAGTATGTTGTCCATCCTCCCTTCAGAGGATGGAATATTCTCTACCATTGCGGCAAACTACTATAGCTATAGGCCTTTTGAAATATAACTAAAATATGCCTACTAGCTATCTACCTCCCCAATACTTCATCTGCACTATTCCAGCCTTTAGGTTCATGATTGTTCAACAATTTGTTTGGCTTTGTATGTTAACTCTCTTTTCAGTTACCTGGTTCCAGATGTCAGCATGATGCCAACCGGACTTCCCTGGACAGACAACCCTACCGATGTATCCTGGAGCTCTGATTCCCCAGAACCCCACCCTACTAGGGAAAGGGAGAGGCGGGCCTGGAGTATGGATCAACCTGTCAATGACTATCTTCAGTGGGGAAGCAATTACAGAAGGCAGACCTTCTACCTTCTGCATCCCACAATGACCTTGGGTCCATACTCTCAGAGGGATAAAGAGTAGGAAAGCTATCAGGGAAGGGGATGGGATACAAACATCTGGTGGTGGGAATTGTGTGGCATTGTACCCCTTTTATCCTATGATTTTGTTATTGTCTCCTTTTTTAAATAAATAAAAAAGTTTTGTTTCCTCTTTCTTTGATTATTACTCAAACACTCCGCTGGCTTTGACTCTTCCTGTCATGTTCTCAAATACTTTGAAATGAGTGTGGCTTGCTCTTGGCAAGGATGTCAGTGTTTCAGAGCTGGCTGCAGACTTTTCTTGCTAGAATTTTCTTATCAGTTAACTCACTACAAAAGTGCTATTACTAGTTTTATTTATGTTACTTTTCTATTATACTCTTTTAGTCAGAAAACACAGTTTATACTTTTTATAACACCCATGGAGTCACTATGACAAAGTGAAGGCAGATCCTTTAGCAGATAGTGTTAGAATGTATGTTTTAAAAATGGATCTGGCAACTTAAGGGCAAGAGTTTAAATCCATGGAAAGGTTTAGAGGATATTTCATATAGTTGTTTAAATGTAAAAATAACCCTTTAATTTTATACTACTTTAAAAATACATTTTCTTAGACTAAATAACTAATTTTACTCAATGAAATGTGACAAACATTAAATTTTCTATCAGATCAGAAATACATGTACCATATTAATTTATCAAGAATAAGTTAGACAACAAATATAACCAGATAACCTACATAACATGTCCATCTGTAGATATGAATAGCAATTAAATACCATAAGAAATTTTTAAGTCAAATTGATGTCAGAACAGCCTTAAACCTTAAATGAAAGAATCAGATAGAGGTAATGATGTAGATACTAGAGCACTGTTGGCTTTGCAGAGCTTCAGGCATGAAATTCACCAGTACAACTATTTTGTTATCACTGCACCATGATTATGACAATCTCAAATTTGGTCTGGTTAACTCCTAGGTCTGTCCCAATTTTAAACTGCTTTAAAGGTTTGCATATCTATCTTCTTATTATTGTCTCCAGCCTGACCCACATGTTTAGATTTAGAAGGCACGGCTCAATAATCTTTACTGCTTTAATTTCTACCCATATTTTAGTTTAATAAGATTGAAACACATGCTAAGTGAGAAGCTTTCCCATGAGATAGGGCATATGTTCACATGTATCCATAAATTAGGGAAAATATATACCTGAAAGCAAAAGTGCACAATAGTTTGCAGCAAGCATATAGAAAGACCTAAAAAGACACCATAAAGATAATAATGTAAGGGTGTCTACTTAGATACCCTCCTCACTTACTTCCTATTATACTTACCTCACTCACTCCAAAGTTAACCTTATCAAAGTAAAGACTGAAAAAACTGAATAAAAGCAAGAGATTGGCATACTTTAATGATAACTCTTTAGTCACCATCAGGCCAACCCTATCATCTGGGGCCCTAGTCGGGGAGTCCTGAGATTCCCAAACAGACATGACAGGCCTAGATCGCAAATTCCTCTCTCAATGGTTACTGGTCATCTCCATCAGGAACAACACAATAGACCCCTTTGAAGGCCCCCATAGGACCTTGCCTTCAATTTGGATCAACAATGGTAGAGAATGTTCTATCCTCTGAAGGGAGGCTGGACAACATACTCTATGCTACACCTAAGGAAGATGGGTCCTGAAATTGGGGCAGTTTGGAACATTCCTACTCATGACCACAGAATGTGAGCTCAGATCTACAGGGATGCAGAGGTCACAAAGGCTCCTAAACTGAATACGGGCCCCAGATCAGATCAAACAGATGGGGTTTACAGTCAACAATATTTATACACCATTCCCACAGTTTGGATCTACTCTCTTCCCTGATCCAGCTTTCTGGTCTTTTATGCAACCATGACATCATCTCCCCAGACAAAAACTTGGGTCCACTTGTATGTCAGATGTCAGGCTCAGGAAAAAAAAAACTGGTATAGTCATGGGTTCCTTGGGATATAACTAAAACAAGACTACTAACTATCTACAAAACAGAGATGCCCCCCCCCCAACCCTTCATCTGCACTATTCCAGCCTTTAGGTTCATGATTAGTCAACAATTTGTCTGGCTCTATATGTTTACTCTTTTTTAAGTCACCAGGTTCCAGATGCTACCAAGAGGCCAACTGGACTTCCCTGGGCAGATGACCCCACCAATATGTACTGGAGCCCTGCTTCCCCAGAGTCCCACCCCACTAGGGAAAGTCCCATCCCACAGGTTGGGAGTATGGGTCAACCTCCCAACACCTATGTTCATCGGGGAAGCAATTACAGATGCCAGACCTTCCACCTTCTGCACCCCATAATGACCCTGGTTCCATACTCCCAGAGGTATAAAGAATAGGAAAGCTTTCAGGGGAGGGGAGGGGATACGGAGTTCTGGTGGTGGGAATTGTGTGGAGTTGTACCCCTTTTATCCTATGGTTTTTTTTGGTGTTCCTTTTTTTTTTTAATATTTATTCCCTTTTGTTGCCCTTGTTGTTTATTGTTGTAGTTATTATTATTGCTGTTATTGATGTCACTGTTGCATAGGACAGAGAGAAATGGAGAGAGGAGGGGAAGACAGAGAGGGGGAGAGAAAGACAGACGCCTGCAGACCTGCTTCACCACCTGTGAAGCGACTCCCCTGTAGGTGGGGAGCCGGGGGCTCGAACCGGGATCCTTATGCCGGTCCTTGTGCTTTGCGCCACCTGCGCTTAACCCGCTGCGCTACCACCTGACTCCCGGTGTTTCCTTTTTATAAATAAAAATTTTAAAAAAAAAGAAAAAGAAAAAAATCTTAAAAGTAGCTTATTGGTCCTATGTAGCAACTTCCTATACCAGAAACTCCAAACCACATTTTGTTAAAGGACATTGATTTGGGGTAAGCGAGCTGCAGGACACACTGGTGGGGTTGTCTGCCCAGGAAAGTCTGGTTGGCATCATGGTAGCATCTGGAACCTGATGGCTGAAAAAAGAGTTAACATATAAAGCCAAACAA
Organism: Erinaceus europaeus; assembly: GCF_950295315.1. Taxonomy (NCBI): domain Eukaryota; kingdom Metazoa; phylum Chordata; class Mammalia; order Eulipotyphla; family Erinaceidae; genus Erinaceus; species Erinaceus europaeus. Next base: position 42,825,106 of record NC_080185.1, read on the forward strand.
ATTGTTGACTTTTGATGAACCTAAAGGCTGGAATATTGCAGATGAAGATTTGGGGTCTCCATTTTGAAGATATCTTGTAGGCCTATTTTAGTTATATTGCAAAGGGCCCATTACTATACTAGTTTTTTTCCTGAGACTGGCCTCTGATATGTAGGTGGACCCAAGTTATTGTGTGGGTAGGGAAAGAGAGAGATAGGCTGGGAGTATGGATCCACCTGCAAATACCCATGTTCAGCATGGAAGCAATTACAGAAGCCATATCTTCTTCTTTCTGCACCCCATAATGACCCTGAGTCCAGGGTCCCAGAAGTATAAAGAATGGGGAAGATATCAGGGGAAATAATACGAGGGGATGAAATACGGAGTTCTTTTACCTCTTTCTTAGTTTTCTCTAGTTCATTCTCTGTCTGGATAATTCTGTTTTCTGCTTCTGTAAATTTGCTTTCCCTTCCCTCAGCTTTCTTCTTCAGCTCAGTTATAGTATTAGCTTGCTCTGCTATTTGGCCTTTTAGCTCAGCTATTTCAGTTCTCAGTTCTCTAATTACCTCGAGGTAGCTAGTATTTTCCTTGAGGGTCTCATCTGTTGTTTCCCTATTTCTGATAGCCCTTTCCTCCATAATTGTCTTCATTTCTGTGATTATTAGGTCTACTATTGCTTTCATACTTTCCTTTTTCTCTTTATTATATTTATTTATTTTTTCCTTTTGTTGCCCTTGTTGTTTTTATTGTTGTTGTTGTTAGTGATGTTGTCATTGTTGGATAGGACAGAGAGAAATGGAGAGAGGAGGGGAATACAAAGAGGGGGAGACAAAGACAGACACCTGCAGACCTGCTTCACCACCTGTGAAGAGACTCCCCTGCAGGTGGGGAGCTGGGGGATCTAACCGGGATCCTTAGGCAGGTCCTTGTGCTTTACGCCATGTGCACTTAACCACTGCGCTACCGCCCGACTCCCCAACTTACTTGCATACTTTTCTTATCTATGGTTTCTTCTGACTTATTTGTAGTTTCTTCTGGTCTTCTGTCCTGATTCATTGTGGTGGCAGTTTTATTTGCTCTTGATTTAACCATTTTTTTTATTGATGTGGTTTATATTTTTCTGTTCTGTCATTCTTCAGTTGTTGTGTTTTGAGTACAAGCCATGCTAAACTAAAGTCTTTTCACAAATACAGTCATAAACCTCAGAAAGCACAACAATAGCAACTGAAGCAAAGATTGATGCAGTTCAACCAATACCAGTTAGCCAAGCAACACCTCCAGTCCAACAAGAAGAAGAAAAAAAACCCAAAGGAAAAGAAAAAGAAGAGAAAGGAAAAAAGGCAAAGCAAGAATAGACAATTATGAAAATCTATTGTCCACTATAAATTCTAGAGATAGCAAGAGGAGAAAGGAAAGGAGAAAACACACACACACACACACACACACACACACACACACACAGACACGAGACCACTCTGAGTCAGACTTCTTCCACATAATAATTCATAAATGAGTGTCAGTGAATCTAGAAAGCAAAAGAAGGAAGAAGAAGAAAAGAAGAGCAGTAAAAAGAAGAGATTTTTTTTAATTAGCTAGGAGGAGAGAAAAAGGAGAATGGAGGGGAAAGAGAGAGAGAGAGAGAGAGAGAGAGAGAGAGAGAGAGAAGGAGAAACAAGTTCCTCCCACAGTGGATAGCACACTGGGTCACCTATAAATGGAAAGAGCAACAACAGTTAATTTTGGTCAACCTGAAGAGGAGGGAAAAGACTTTTTATTTTATTATTACAATAATAATATTACATCTAAGTTCATTTCCCATGTCTGCGCTTGACCGGACCTGCCAATATACGCGGATATCTTCGCCCACCCTGTTCAACGCTTGACGTCTCGTCACCCAATCTGGTCCCCTACGCCTACACTGAACTTCTCTGTTCCAGACTCTTGGAAACAGAGTTGGCAGTCAGCTGAGGTCAAGAACAAACACCTCATCACAGACCCCTGCAAGCGTCAAGTCAACCCGGCTTTGACCTAGCACGTTATGATTGGGCCCTCCTCAATCGCTATTGAACAGGCCATGGCCGGTGCACCGCTATGTTCCATCACTGGGGAGCCAGAGACGACCCGAACTGCCCCTGCGGCTACAGACAGACTATGACCCACATAGTCAACGACTGCCACCTCTCCAGATTCAAAGGAGGTCTCGAAACTTTATATCAGGCTCAACCTGACACTGTTGACTGGCTACGGAAGAAGGGCAAATGCTAGAAGAAGATTACAATAATAATAATAGTAGTAATAATAATAATCTGGATCGCTCCAGATTGGCTGCACACAGCCTAGTCCCCTTCCTAAATGAAGCAAAGACAACTAATAATCAGAAGTATCAAAGAAAAATTTCAGCTAGTCTTTCCCTGGCAGTGCTGAAGCCTTGATTGTTATGTATTCTGTCACTCAAATAGAGCTCCAGCCCCCTTCAAAAAGAAAGAAAGAAAGAAAAAGGCTTGGAATGACACACCTGCTGAGCCAGGAATCTTGGTAAAGAAAATAGCTCTACAAGAAGCCTGCTAGGAGCAGCTGGCCAGCCGGTGGGGGCTGTTTTTTGGGGTGGGGGAGTAAGGATTAGTTCAGAAATTATCAAACCAAAGATGCCTTTCCTTTGCCCTTTATGGCCTCTATTTGCCAGCCGAAGAGTGGGTTATATGACTCTTTTTTGGTGTCACCCTGACCACCCTCTTGCTGTCCCTGAGCACTGATGGCCCAGAGATCCTACCAGAGATTCTCTCAAGAATCCCAGGTTACAGGCTGCTTCTTTTTGGAGTTCACACCAGGTATTGTCTCCAAGTCTCCATCTTGACTCTGCCTCCAGTGTGTTTCTCCACATAACAATACAACCCTACTAATTCCTCTGTCATCCTTTTCCAGGACCTATACTCTCCCCCACACTCACCCATCGCAGGGTATTTTATTTTGGTGCAATACACCAATTCCAGTCTAGGTTCTGCTTAGTGTTTTCCCTTCTTATCTTGTTTTTCAACTTCTGCCTGTGAGTAAGATCATCCCATATTCACCCTTCTGTTTCTGACTTACCTCACTTAACATGATTTCTTCAAGCTCCATCCAAGATGGGCTGAAAATGGTGAAATCACCATTTTTAATAGCTGAGTATTTCATTCCACTGTGTATATAGACCACTACTTGCTCAGCCACTCATATGTTGTTGGACATCTGGATTGCTTCGAGGTTTTGGCTATTACAAATTGTGCTGCTATGAACTTGGGTATCCACAGATCTTTTTGGTTGGGTGTGTTTTGTTCCTTAGGATATATCCCCAGGAGAGGAATTGCAGGGTCATAGGATAGGTCCATTTCTAGCCTTCTGAGAGTTCTCCAGACTGCTTTCCACAGGGATTGGACCAGTTGACATTCCCACCAGCAGTGCAGGAGGGTTCCATTGTCCCCACAACCTCTCCAGAATTGGTTGCTGATACTTTTTCTGATGTATGACATTCTCACAGGCGTGGAGTTGTATCTCATTGTTGTCTTTATTTGCATTTCTTGCACATATAAAATTTGATTTCACAATTTGAGAATGAAGAATTGTCACATGGTAAACATTTTAGAGAATTTGACATCTATTGTTGTTTTCGACGGGTTAGGTTGTTTTCGCCGGGCTGGCTTCACGGGCAGGTAACAGATGACCCGGGACTCATGGCTGGGTTGTAGGCAGTATCTCTTTATTCATGCAGGACACAGCACAATCTAAGACGAGCTAAGCTAAACTCAAGGTAAAGTACAGTAAAACTCACAATGCTGTCTTTATATATACTTGCCAAGTAAGGTGGAAACAGGATGTGACATAGAGAGGATGGAGAGAAAAGTGACTGGTGAAAATCAGGGTGTGATAAAGAAGGGATCAGGGTGTGACAAGGAGGGGGGTGGAGCAAAAACATATCATGAAACTGGGGATTGAACCAATGCCCTGGAGGGAGGTGCTTGTTAACAGCGGTTATGTAAATAAAATAGTGTTAAGCAGGGAGGATTTAAACCAAATGAAACAGAAGGGGTCTCATGCATACCAACAATCTATTTTATTTTATTTTATTTTATTTGGTTGAATGCACATGTCAAATGCAAAGGACCTGGGTTCAAGCCCCTAGTTCATACCTACAGGGGGAAATCTTCTTAAGTGCTAAAACAGTGCTACAGGTGTCTCTCTAAGAATTGCACATCTATTTTAAACATTGTTCTTTTTATATTGACAAAATTTTACCTTGAGATTACCACAAAGGAACAGTGCTGAAACTTTATCTGTACACTATTTTTCTTCATTGTAGCTGATGGAGGGTTTCACAGCCAGGCCTCCATTCTCTATTCTGTCCCTACTTACACTGGAAAAACCAAATGTAGGGCATAGGACACCTAGCAAATTCTAATTTTTAATGTATAGGGAAACTGATTTTGTTTTATACTACACCATATACTCAGGAGACCAAAAGCAGATCTGGAATGCCTCTCTTGCCACATCAGAGGAGGGATAGTCACTCAAAAACAAACTCTAACAAACTCTAACAAACTGCAGATGGTCTGCTTGGCCTTTAGCTCAGCCACTACAGGTTAGAGCACAATCAGATCCTCTAGTCAAAGCTATAGGACCGAGTCATTCACTCACACATCTCTACACATTTATACCAGAGTTTAACAGACAATCTCAATTTTAAATATCTCTTCTAACTGACGAGGACCAGTTCCACCTCTGGTACTTCTTCAGAGGCTTAGGAAGCAATCCTCTGCAAGAGGATTAATCCTGCTGCTGGCTCTGCCTAACTCAGGCCCCTCAGTACTCACAGTCTGGATATGCAGACTTGGTACCAGTTCATTTGCTCATTTCTGAACCTCCACCCAGGGTGGCTTGTCATCTTGGGTGCCACAGTCCATCCCTCAGACCTGGAAGGGAACTCTGGAACAGCTTCAGAGGTGCGCACTTTCCTGTTCCAAGATCGAGTAGGTTGAATGGGGCTCCTTGGAGGAGCAACCCCCCTGACCCAACATCAGGGCTGTGGCTAGTCCATCTAGCTGAGAGGATCCTCTAAAAATTTTAGGGAATCCAACCTAGAAATTCTACTAGAAAGCGAAGGAGACTGGAGCCAGGATTGGATGAAGGAGAAAGGACTTCATTGCACAGGCCAGAAAGCCCAAATCATTCTGAAAGCTGAGTTGAAGTCTGGATTCATTATATACCCCTTCAGCAAAGTGGAAAAAAGATACAGAAGCTGAGGTTGCTGGATATTTTTTTCCCCAGCTCTTCCCTACATATTCAGCCCTTAAGCTGCTAATTACACGGAAAGCCCCCTTTGATCCTCAGAAGGCTTCGGCTAAGTGTGACAGTTGCTGCGGCTTTGTGGTTAGCTCATCCTGTTTTTTCTTGCTTCTTGAGACCCTTCTGTTCAGCTCTCCTTATCTCATTTTCTCCTTCTGTTCAACTTAACACATCCATCTAGTTCAATTTTTGCTAACACCATTTTCTGGTGTGTTGATGTAAGCCATTCTCTCGGGTGTGAGATGGTATCTCAGTGTAGTTTTAATTGGTATTTCTCTAATGATAAGTAAAGTGGAGCTTTCTTCATGTGTCTGTGGGCCATGCACATCTCTTCTTTAGAAAAATGTCTGCTTAGTTCACTGGACCACTGTTTTCTATTATCTTTATTTGTTGGATAATGACAGCCAGAAATTGAGAGGTGGGGTAGAGAGGGAGAGAGAGGAAGCCGGGTGGCAGTGCAGCTGGCTGAGCACACATGCTACAGTGTGCAAGGACCCAAGTTCAAGCCCCTGGTCCCTATATGCAAGAGGAAAGCTTTGCAAGTGGTGAAGTAGTGCTGCAGGTATCTCTCTGTTTCTCTCTCTATTTCCCCCTCCCTCTCAATTTCTGGCTGTCTCTATCCACTAAATAAATAAAGACAATAAAAAAATTTTAAAAGGGAGAGAGAAAGAGAGGCACCTGTGTCACTACTTTAACACTCACAAAGATTTCCCACTGCAGGTGGGGACCGGGGGCTCAACCTGGGTCCCTGCACATTGCAACATGTGCACTTAATTAGGTGTGCCACCACATGGCCCCCAAAGCACTGAAACTCTCTTCAATGCAATGGAGGTCTGGTTTAAACCTGGGTTGTGCACAGGGCAAAGTAGCACACTATCCCAGTGAGTAAGTTTGCTGACCCCATTTGGTGTTTTTTTATTATTATTTATTATCTTTATTTATTTATTGGATAGAGACAATCAGAAACCAAAAGTGTTGGGAAATTGTGCAGATGTGGTCGAACATTGAAAGGGCCCACAAACCACTATATTTTCATACAAGTATTATTTACAGATATCCACCATGTTATCCCTTCAGGGTATTGCTAATTCAGTTAAAACCATTGCAACAGTTGCTAAGGAGGCTTCCACCTTCTCAACCTGCCCTTTGTCTCTCTCCATCCCCTTTCCTAGCCAGTCCCATCCTGACTTGCCACTTCCATAATCCTTCCATAAATGCCTCTCCTATTTCCCCTTTCACTCTCTTTGCTCTTTTCTCTTCCTCGATGGGACCCGGCCTAGAGAGGAGCTGGTGGGCATAGTGGGAGGCAGCCATTTTGCTAGCTCCACGTGGCCTGAACCGCTGTGCTCACACCCAATTCTGGTGAATAAAGATTTGCGTTCCGCGCTCTGCCACAAGTTCCTGGACTCTTCTCTCTCCCCTGCCACGCAACCGCAACCCGACACTAAAGGGAGGGGGAGATAGAGAGGGGGAGAGACAAAGAGACACCTGCAACCCTGCTTCACCACTCTTGAAGCTTCCATGTCCCTGCACGTGGGGACCAGGGGCTTGAATCTGGGTTCTTGTGCATTGTAGTGTGTGCGCTTAACCAGGTGCACCATGCTGCCCTCCCTCCCTGCCCCATTTCATATTTTCAATTACCTCCTGAAAATTTTGGTTGAAAAACACTATTGCAATTCAGGATTATTTATTTTTTTCTGAAAATGTTATTTTATTTTATTAATAATTTAATCATGATTGGTAAGATTTTGGTATAATAGGGGTACAACTCCATTCAATTCCCACCACCAGAGTTCCATATCCCCTCTCCTTCATTGGAAGTTTCCCTATTGTTTATCCATCTGAGAGTATGGGCCAAAGATCTTTATGGGGTTCAGAAGATGGAAGGTCTGGCTTTTGTAATTGCTTTTTTGCTGGACATAGGTGTTAACAGGTCAATCCATACCCCAGCCTGTTTCTATCTTTCCCTAGTAGGGTAGGGCTTTGGGGAGATGGGATTCCAGGATACATTGGTGAGGTCATCTGGCCAGGAAAGTCAGCTTTGCGTCATGGTAGTATCTGCAACTTATTGGCTGAAAAGCACTAAGACATAAAAAATCAGAACATTTTTTTTTTAATAATCAGGAACCAAAAGGCAAACATGTAGCAGAGGAAACTTGGGGTCTTCATATTGGAAGGAGCTAGTAAGTCTATTTTAGGTATATTCCAAGGTCATTGACCCACGTTTTTATTGAGTAATTTTTGCTTCTTTTGTAGATCAGTATCAATTCTGTATAGATGTTTGGTATCAGCTACTTGTCTGATATATAATGTGCAAATTTCTTCTCCCATTTACTGGATTGTCTGCTTATCCTTGTGCTTGTGTAGTTTGCTTTCAATGTATAGAAGCTTTTCAATTTATATAGTGCCATTTCCTTCTTTTTTGGTTATTTTCTTATTTATTTTGCCTGCAGGGTTATTATTGGGGCTCGATGTCTGCATTACGAATCCACTGCTCCTGACAGCCTTTTTTCCCCATTTTTGTTGTTGTTGATAGGACAGAGAGAAATGAGAAAGGAAGAGAAGATAGAGAGGGGAGAGAAGGGGATAAACACTTGTAGACCTGCTTCACTGCTTGTGAAGCAACCCCCAACCCCTGCAGGTGGCGCTGGAACCGGAATCCTTGCACTGATCCTTGTGCTTTGTACTATGGGAACTTAACCTGGTGGCTACCGCCCATCCCTCCTCCTCCCCCTCCTCCTCCTCCTCTTCTTTCTCCTCCTCCTTCTCCTCCTTCTCCTCACCTCCTCTTCCTTCTCCTCTTCCTTCTCCTCCTCCTTCTCCTCCACCTCCTCCTCCTCCTCATTTTCCTTCTCCTCACCTCCTCCTCCTCCTTCTCCTTCTTGATTTACAAAATTACAAAAAAAAAAAAAAACACTGGTATAATCCCACATCTTTCTCACCACCAGAGTTCTGCGCCCCCATTCCCTCCACTGGAAACTGTAGTGGTTCTCCCGAGCATGTAATCCCATTTATTTACTCTTGTTTTCATTTCCCATACCCAGAGGCTTGAGTCTTTAAATATATCTTTAATGGGAAGATCCTGCAGAGTTTGGTTTAATATCTAGATCTTTAATCCATTTTGATTTGACCTTGGTGTATGGTGTTAAGTGGTGGTTTAGTTTCATTTGTCTACCATAAACTACCAGAAATAATAAATTCAGTAGAGTAGCAGTATACAAAATCAATACACAGAAATCTGTGGCAATTCTGTATACAACAAGGAATCAGAAGAAAGGCAAATAAAAGACTCAATCCCATATACAATTGAACTCAAAAAGATAAAATACCTGGGGGTGAATCTCATGAAGCAGGTGAAGGACATTTATAACAAAAAACTATAGTACATCGTTAAAATAAATAGAGGACACACAGAAGTGGGATAACACTCCTTGTTCCTGGATTGGAAGGATAAACATCATTAAAATGGCCATTCTACCAAAAGTTATCTACAATTACAGTGCAATCCCTATCAAAATTCCAATGGCATTTTTAAGCAAATTGAACAAATTGTCCAAAAACTTGTGTGGAACTACAAAAGGCCACAAATTGCCAAAACATTACTTAAACAAAAGGAAAAATATGGAGGTATCATAATCTCCAACTTCAGGTTATACTACAAAGCAATAGTAATCAAAACAGCATGGTACTGGAATTAAAATGGACACTTGGATCAATGGAGCAGGACTGAATGCCCAGAAATGAGCCCACACATTTATAACTACCTAATATAGGACAAAAGTTCTAAAAGCATTCAATGGGGTAAAGAAGTTCTCTTCAACAGATGGATCTGGGAAAAATCTGACAGCCACATATAGAAAAGTAATACCATATGCAAAGGTCTAACCAAAACAGATGAAAGATCTCAATATTAAACTTGGTAAATTTACAAAGAAATCCTGGTCATGTTTTGTTTTTTCATGTGACTTGTCTTGCTTTTCCTAGTTGACTAGGGAAACATAAAACATAGATACTACTACTCCATAGCCATGCCTCCAGAAGTCTAAACAGCCACATCTTTACGTATTTATTTCATCTTTTATTTTATTTTACCAAATTACATGTCAACGGGGGGTTTAAATCCACACCATTGCCACGACTAGAGTTCTGAATCTTTGGTCTTCCCACTGAAATCCACCATATTTCCCCTACGGTTGTAGACATGGGCCAACCATCATCTTTACAACTATCTGTCTACATTTACACATAATTTTCCCCCTTTTTTTGCCTGGTCCAATCCTCTTTTCCCCTCCAAGCCACTCAAGACAACATAAATACCTCCATATGTCCCTCTCCTTTTCCTTCTCTCTCTCTCTCTCTCTCTCTCTCTCTGGGTGCTGATGGAGCTGGAGTGCAGAGCCTTCTTTTCCTCTTCCTATCACTTCTCCCCTGCTGGGAGTATGGATCAAGGTTGTTTTGGGGGTGCAATAGATAGGAGTTCTGGCTTCTGTAATTGTTTCTCCACTGAACATGGGCATTGGCATGTTTATTTTATTTTATTTTATTTTAATTTTTTATTTAAGAAAGGATTAGTGAACAAAAGCATAAGGTAGGAGGGGTACAACTCCACACAATTCCCAACACCCTCTCAAAAGCCTAGACCAAGTAAATTAGAAGCTTCCAATAGCACAGCTATATACAAGATACTGGGTACTGTCCAGCATTGGCATGTTTATCCATACCCCTAGCCTGTTTCTGTCTTTCCCTAGTGGGCCAGAGCTCTGGAAGTGCAAGGCTCCAGAACACATTGGTGAGGTCGTCTGCCCAGAGAAGTCAGGATGGAATCAAGGTAGCACCGGTAACTTGGTGTCTGGAAGGTGACATGACCTAAACTGAGGAATAATGGTTAATTAACAGGAACCAAAAAGTATGGTTAGCACAGATGATATAAGGGATCTTATGGTAGAAGAAAGCTAGGAAGTCCATTTGAGGCATGTTCCTGGGGGCACACAACTGTAGTAGTTTTTCTTAAGTTTGATAGCCTAAAGTTGGATAAGAATATTGTCTGAAAGAATGATGTCAGAGTAGAGAAAGGGGCTAGAAAGCTGGATTAGGGCAGGAAGTAGCTCCTATTGTTGAAAAAAAGTCTGTGGATAAAATTAGCTATTTACCTCCATCCACCTCACCCAGGACATATATATATATATATTTAGCGCCAGAGACTGTGGAACCTCTAAGTCACTATTGATCTGAGCTCACAGATCATGGTCACAATCAGAACATTATAGGCTGCAGTTATTTCTTTTTCTCTTTATTTATAAAACAGAAACACTGGCAAGACCATAGGGTAAGAGGGGTATAATTCCACACAGTTCCCACCACCAGAACTCCTTATCCAGTCCCCTCCCTTGATAGCTTTCCTATTCTTTATCCATCTGGGAGTATGGACTCAGGATCACTATGGGGTCCAGAAGGTGGAAGGCTTCTGTAAATGCTTCCATGATGAACATGGGCATTGGGTGGTCAATCCATACTCCCAGCCTGCCTTTCTCTTTCCCTAGTGGGGCAGGGATCTGGGGAGGTGAGGCTCCAGGACACATTGGTGGAGTCGTCTTCCCGGGGAAGTAGGGTTAACATTATGGTAACATCTGAAACCTAGTGGCTGAAAAAAGAGTTAAGATATAAAACAGAACAAATTGTTGACTAATCATGAACTTAAAGGCAAGAATATTACAGATGGAGTTTGCGGTCTCCATTTTTAAAACTCTGGCAGGTCTATTTTAGGTATATTCCAAAAACTACTTTTTGCCTGAGCTTGAAAGTAAGGCTGCACTTATTTCAGAACCAATCTTTCTCCAGTGGCAGGATAGGATACCCCAGCCTCCATCAGAGACAGGGGTTATCCCTGTCATTACTGCTTTATGATGAAGACAAGGTTCTGGGAGGGTTCACTAGATGTCGTTCCTGACGAAAGCAACTGGTGGTGGTGGAGAGAGGGATCCATTAGAAGTCTAGGTCCAGGAACTCATCTGGTTAAGCGTAGGTGGCGCAAAGCGCAAGGACTGGCATAAGGATCCCAGCTCGAGCCCCTGGCTCCCCACCTGCAGGGGAGCCGCTTCACAGGTGGTGAAGCAGGTCTGCAGGTGTCTATCTTTCTCTCCCTGTCTGTCTTCCCCTCCTCTCTCCATTTCTCTCTGTCCTATTTAACGACATCAACAACAACAATAACTACAACAATAAAAACAAGACCAAAAGTATAAATAAATATTTAAAAAAAAGAAGTCTAGGGAGTCGGGCTGTAGCACAGCGGGTTAAGCGCAGGTGGCGCAAAGCACAAGGACCTGCATAAGGATCCCGGTTCGAACCCCGGCTCCCCACCTGCAGGGGAGTCGCTTCACAGGTGGTGAAGCAGGTCTGCAGGTGTCTATCTTTCTCTCCTCCTCTCTGTCTTCCCCTCCTCTCTCCATTTCTCTCTTTCCTATCCAACAACGACGACAACAACAATAATAACTACAACAGTAAAACAACAAGGGCAACAAAAGGGAATAAATAAATAAAATAAATATTAAAAAAAAGAAGTCTAGGCCTATAATATGTGTGTGTGAATCCAAGGATTCCCTAACTAGGGACTCAGGACTCTGGGAAAGGTGGGGAAGAGTGGGTAGGAAGAAAACCAGGGGACCTATTATATAATGAAATTGTTTGCATATATATCAGTAATTCAGTAATTGCACTGTAAAGTATTAAACCCTTTAATAAAAAGATCGTAAATAACTAAATCAATAAATGAAATGAAAGGGCAGACATCAGTAGAAAGTTTTCTATATACTGGTATTTGAATGACTTCAAATTGTTGCTGATGTTCGTGAGTGTTCATACTGTAGAAAGTGATAATACAGTACTTCCTTTAGATGCAGCCAAGATGGGTCTCTAACTTGACATCCATGTTCTCAAATTGCACCTTCAACCTTCTCCTATTTCACACCCCTCCAGACAGGACCATGAGCCCTGCACTTGGGGACAAGGGGTCTGTCCCTGCTAGTCCATGCTGCAGGGACCTGGGACCTATAAGTGGTCTCAAGCCTGCCACAAAGGCTTGTGTGCTTCCCTGGAGCTATGCATGTTATGGTTGCCTGCACTTCAGCGGGTATGTGCTCCCAGGAATAAGAGGTGATTTATGCCTCCACAGGGCATGGGGTGGAGTTCAGAAGCTGGAGCAGAAGGAAGGAAGAGGGGGCAGCTCTTCCTATACCAATGAAGAGGAACTTAGAGGAATCAGAATGCTGCATCCCAGTCTGGACTCCCAAGTCCTTCTGAGGCTGCACTTGTCATGAGAGGAGATGGAACCTTCTCTTTATGATAACAGAACACATAAAGTAAGTGATTTATTTTGTAGTTGATAAAACAATTCAGATATTCTTAGCCATATAGTATACAAATCTCTATCTGAACTCCTTTTCTTTATTTCTTTTCCACCAGGTTAATGCTTATACAGAATCTACCATTCTCTGTGGCCATTCTATTTTATTATTTATTTATTTGATAGTATAGAAAGGAACTGAGAGGGAGAGATAGAGAGAAAGATAGACACAGTACTGCTGTGCTACTTATGAAGTTTTCCCTCTTGCAGGTGGAGAACAGGAACTTGAACTTGGGTCTTTATGCCTGGGAACTTGTATGCTCAACTGGGTGTGCCATCTGCCATCACCACCCCCCATCTGAACTCTTCAGATTATAGCAGGGTGAGCTTAAATAGATGACTTCTTGGGCCTCCTTCTTCCTCCCAGTGAGGGTTCCTTCCTTTCACTGGGAGCTGATTCCACTAGGCCTACTCCCTGGGACAGACTGTTATACAGTCCCATTCCTAGCCCATCTGCATTGCCTCTCCCACTGGCTTCTGTTTCCTCAGGTGTTTACACACTCCTCTATACTTCTCCTCTGGACAAACACCTACCTGGAGACCATCAGCAGGGTCAAACTCACACATGTGGAAGCCTTCTATGGGGCACATAACTTTTTAAGATCATTTTGTTTGTCTGGCAATCCTGCAGCTTGAATAACCAATATCCTGTCTGATGTCTCTTCCCCATGTGGCAGATATACTGAGACAGACTATATAACAAGCTTTATTGAATTTATTTGATTTGCTTTGAATCAATAATGCTAAAGGCAGCTTAAAATGTGTCAGAATATGCAACTAGGAATTAAAAAAACTAAACCTGAAGGTTTTGTTTCCATAAATTAGGGCAAAAATGCACAATAGTCTGTAGTGAGTCAGTATATGCAGCAAGCAAGTAGAAAGACCTAAAAAGACACTTTATAGTTCATAATGAAATACTGTCTAGTTAGACATAGATACGCTCCTCATCTACTTCCCTCAGTCACTCCAAAGCTAACCTTATCAAAGTAAGGACTACAAAAGTTGAATAAGGGCAAGAGACTGGTATACTTTAACCATGACTCTTTAGTCACTATCAGGCCACCCCATTAGCTGGGGCCCTAGTCAGGGAGTCCTGAGATTCCCAAACAAAATGGGCCTAGACCTCGAATAAATCCCTCTCCATTGTCACTAGTCATCTCTATCAGGAATAACACAATAGATCCCTCTGTGGACCCCCAAAGGACCTTGCCCTCAACTTGGATCAACAACGGTAGAGAATGTTCCATCCTCTGAAGGGAGGATGGACAACAAACTATGCTACACCTGAAGAAAATGGGTCCTGATATTGGGGCAGCTTGTAACATTCCTACTCATAACCACAGAATGTGAGCTCGGATCTATAGGGATGGAGAGGTCACACAGGCTCCTAAGCTGAATATGGGCCCCAGGTCACTTCAAATCGATGGGGTTTACAGTCAACAATATTTATACACCTTCCCCTTTTGGGGAGCTACTCTCTTCCCTGAATCAGTGTTCTGGTCCTTTTTCTAGCCATGACATCATTTCCCCAGACAATAATTTGGGTCCAACTGCGCATCAGATGTTAGATTCAGGGAGAAACAACCAAACACTAGTATAGTCACGGGCCCTTTGAAATATACCTAAAATAGGCCTACTAATTATCTATAAAACAGAGAACCCCCCAAATCTTCATCTGCACTATTCCAGCCTTTAGGTACATGATTAGTCAATAATTTGTTTGGCTTTATATGTTAACTCTCTTTTCAGCCACCAGGTTCCAGATGTTACCATGATGTCAAACAGACTTCCCTGGGCAGACAACCCACCAATGTGTCCTGGAGCCCTGCTTCCCCAGAGTCTCACCCCACTAGGGAAAGAGAGAGACAGGCTGGGAGTATGGATTGACCTGCCAACGCCCATGTTCAGCAGGGAAGCAATTACAGAAGCCAGACCTTCCACCTTCTGCACCCCATAATGTCCCTTGGTCCATGCTCTCAGAGGGATAAAGAATAAGAAATCTATCAGGGGGAGGGGATGGAATATGGAACTCTGGTGGTTAGAATTGTGTGAAGTTGTACTCTTATCCTATGGTTTTTGTCAGTGTTTCTTCTTTATAAATAAAAATTAAAAATAATCTACACAGTTTATTTATTCTATTTGTGCATTTTAAAATTTTATATTTACTCTTCATAATATGCTCAGTATCTTTTCTAAATTGTTTAGGGAATATTTTTATTATAGAATTATATGTTTATACTAAAATATTTTTTATTTTTTAATTTTTTAAAATTTTTTATTTAAGAAAGGATTAATGAACAAAAACATAAGGTAGGAGGGGTACAACTCCACACAATTCCCACCACCCAATCCCCATAACCCACCCCCTCCCATGATAGCTTTCCCATTCTCTAGCCCTCTGGGAGCATGGACCCAGGGTCGTTGAGGGTTGCAGAAGGTAGAAGGTCTAGCTTCTGTAATTGCTTCCCCGCTGAACATGGGCGTTGACTGGTCGGTCCATACTCCCAGTCTGCCTCTCTCTTTCCCTAGTAAGGTGTGTCTCTGGGGAAGCTGCGCTCCAGGACACATTGGTGGGGTCTTCAATCCAGGGAAGCCTAGCCAGCATCCTGGTGGCATCTGGAACCTGGTGATTGAAAAGAGAGTTAACCTATGAAGCCAAATAATTTGTTGAGCAATCATGGATCCCAAGCTTGGAATAGTGGAGAGGAAGTGTTAGGGAGGTACTCACTGCAAACTCTAGTGTACTTCTGCTTTCAGGTATATATTTTGCAGTACTTTATGGATACGTGTGCACATAAGCTCTCTCTCACAGAAACTGGTGTATATCTAGGTTTGGGGACTTTGTTAGAAAGTGAACTACCTGAGATGAAATTAGAGTGTACTATAAAAGGAAAGGTCTCACCCGAGTAATGAAGCTGAAGGGTTGTTATTCCACACGTGAAGTCTCTGGATACAGTCTGAGGTGAAGCATGTTGAGGTGGCAATCGTTGCTTTGGTTAGGTTGTGATCGGCGGATGCAATATTATTTGGTTTGGATTGGGAGATGCATACGGGAAAGTGAGCCCTATCCAAGGGTGCCAGGACTGGGGGAAGTAGGGGCTCTATAGTGAAGATGTGAGGTTCCTGCTGTCTTAGGGTTCAAAAAGACAATCAATAGTTAATATTATCATCACATTATTTGTTAATTGGGTTAACTTTGAAAAGTCCCTTTGTTATGGTTTGCTGTACAGTATCCAGTATCTTGTATATAGCTGTGCTATTGGATGCTTCTAATCTACTTGGTCTAGGCTTTTGAGAGAGTCCGCATATCAAATACATAGCCTATATATTAAAAAGATTCAGTTTGTCTTTTGAGAAACTTTGAGACATACAATTGATTTCCCCCCTCTCATATTAATTAACTACTGATTTATATGTCTACATTTTGCTAGGAGTGTACATAAACACCATTCTCACCACCAAAGGACTGTGACCCATCCCTCCCGCCCACTCCCACCCCCTATTGGCCCAGGAAGCTGCATGTCTACCCCTCACCACTGGGTTTTTACTTTGGTGCCCTACTTACAATTTGATCAGGTCCTGCTTTTAGTTTCCCTTTCAGATCTTCTTAGTCAGCTTCTGTTGATGAGTGGGATCATCCCATACTCATCTTTATCTTTCTGACTTAGTTCACTTAACATAATTCCTTCTAGCTCTATCCAAGATGGGTCAGAGAAGGTGGGTTCATTGTTTTTGATAGCTGCATAGTATTCCATTGTGTATATATACCACAGCTTTCTCAGCCACTCATCTGTTGTTGGGTACCTGGGTTGCTTCCAGGTTTTAGCTATTATGAATTGTGCTGCTATGAACATAGGAGTACACACCTCTTTTTGGTTGGGTGTTATGGAGTCCTTGGGGTATAACCCCAGGAGAGGAATTACTGGATCATATGGAAGGTCCATGTCTAGCCTTCTGAGAGTTTTACAGACTGCTCTCCACAGAGGCTGGACCAATTTACATTCCCACCAGCAATGTAAAAGGGTTCCTCTGTCCCCACATCCTCTCCAGCATTTGTTGCTGCTGTCCTTTTTGATGTATGCCATTCTTACAGGAGTGAGGTGGTATCTTAGTGTTGTCTTAATTTGCATTTCTCTGACAATCAGTGACCTAGAGCAGTTTTTCATATGTTTGTTAGCCTTTTGGATCTCCTCTGTGGTGAATGTTTTGTTCATTTCCTCTGCCCATTTTTGGATGGGGTCATTTGCTTTTTTGGTGCTAAGTTTGCTGAGCTCTTTATATATTTTGGTGATTAGTTTCTTGTCTGATGTCTGGCATGTGAAGATCTTCTCCCATTCTGTGAGGGGTCTCTCTGTTTGTTTAATAGTTTCTTTGGATGTGCAGAAGCTTTTCAATTTGATGTAGTCCCATTGGTTTGTTTCTGCTTTAGTCTTCCTTGCAATTGGGTCTGATTCATCAAAGATGTCCTTGAGGTGTATGTGGGAAAGTGTTTTACCAATGTTTTCCTCTAAGTATTTGATTGTTTCTGGTCTGACATCTAGGTCTTTGATCCATTTGGAGTTGATTTTTTTTCTGGTGAGATAAAGTGGTTCAATTTCATTCTTCTGCATGTTTCAACCCAGTTTTCCCAGCACCATTTATTGAAGAGAGCCTCCTTTTTCCATTTAATCCTTTGGGCCCCCTTATCAAAGATTAGATGCCCATAGGTGTTGGGATTTACTTCTGGGCTTTCAATTCTGTTCCACTGGTCTGTGTGCCTATTTTTGTTCCAGTACCATGCTGTTTTGATTATGATGGCTTTATAATATAGTTTAAGGTCTATAATAAAATATTTTATATATGAACCTATTCATTCAATATTTTCTTTTTATGTCTCTTTCAATAGATTTATTTTTTGTCCACATTTGAAGTAGCGCGTTCTTCTTCCTGTACATGCCTGATAATTTTATATGGATCCCAGACACAATCAATTTTACCTTGATGAGTGCTATATATTTTTATGTTGTAACAAATATTCTTAGACTTAAAAAAAACTGAACCTCTTTCATTAAAAACACAGCTTCTGTTGTTACCCATGGAAAAGAAATCAGAGAGAGCTCATGCTCTCTAAATAATCTGAGGCTCATGCTGAAAAAAAAAGTAATGTGTAATGATTGATTTGCTAGAACTTCCTGGGTAAAGGACATCTACCTACATGGAATATTCACTATGGGGAGGGAAACAAATTAAAACTCAGTCAATCAGAAGATTCTCATTGTCAAGAAAGCTAAGTTAAAGTGTCATAACCATTTTTGGAGAAAATGGGAAATTCAGCCTGTGGACTGATCACATGATCACATCACACAACCAGCCAAATCCAGCAGCCATTTCACTCAGAATTTAAAGGTTCCAGTACATGTCCAGGTCTGCATATGTGTTTAAGTAGTTCCAGGATAACAAAGACAGGCAAATTGAGAGGTTTCTTGAGAAGACATTTCTGGGTCTTTAAGAAAATGAACGAGTTAGAGTCTAGGCATCAATTTTGAGCTGTCTTGTAGAGCTTGGTCGGTTTGGATGGATGTAATATGGGCAGAAGACTTGGCAAGGAAGCTTTGCAAACCTCCAGTGAACCTGGATGGATTTGGCGTGTGTCTTAGAGATGACAATTAGCCAACAGAATCCCATGGAGAAGGTGCCTGCATCTTCACTTCTCTGTCTGAGAGTGCCTAAAGAGGTGGTGATGCTACCACAAAACAAAACAAACCTAATGATGGTGTGAGACAATGGGAAAGAGGGTGTGGATATCTGATTCAATCACTTAAGGGTGAAGTTAGCAGATAGTTCATTATGTCTTGGATTTGGGGTGGCGTGCAATCTGACTTTGAGTGACAAACTTAGGAGGCAGGGGGTGCCTTGGGAAGGGAAGCAGCAACTGGGCTATAAGGACATTGACACATTAACACTGGAACCAGGGAGGAGGACATTTCTCCAGTGGCCCCAGACTTGCTTAGCAGTGCTGGTGACTGAGTGTGTCCTCTGCCAGATTTAAAACACTGCTTTTGGCATTTTCAGAATTTTAAATTTCACTGGGGTCTTAAGGGCTTAACTGGGGTCTTAAGGGCTTAACAAAAAGGGCTTTAAATTTCACTGGGGTCTTAAGGGCTTAAGGATAGGACTTCAGGCATATTCCTGTACAACTGGAGAAAGTCGTTTTGCTATTAGGCAAGTGTATGAATGCTAAGGACTAGCCATTCATTGGGAGTCTGGTGGTCCCCAAGAAGTGTTCTGTCTGGTTGGGAGGTGTAACCTGAGACAGGTTGGTAGGAGACAAGTGCAGATAGAGTTTGGTATCAAAGTCCTTCCTAGGTGTTTGTCCTACCCAACCAAAGATGCAAGGAAGGAGTTCAAAGGGCAGTGGGCTAGTTGTTGGGGCGGTGGCTCTGAACATTTTTCTTGGAGACCCGGAATTTTCTCTTTCACCAGCTCATCTAGGAACCTTTGCAAAACTGGCATCAGCCACCAATAGAATAGTAGCGTTTAACTAGACTCATGACACCTAAAAGGCCTTTCCTTCAGCCAAGCCATCAGAGTTCACTGATTCAATCATGGGAAAAGATTGCCTCTTTAACTGCTCCAACAAAGAGTTGTGGCTGTCTCCCTGCTAAGGCCCATTGTCCAAAGTAAGGATTTCCTAATTCTATAGCAGTGCAACTAGTTTACGTCATTTTTAAGGGGAGATGCTGGGGTCTCAAGTGCTGGTGGTGATTATGCTGGGGGACAGATATCATTCCTGTCCTTTGTCTCCTTCACTTGCTTATGAGCTTTAAATCTGACTTCTAAGGCACTTTTGCTTAATGAGAAGTGGTTATTGTAAATAAATCACTACAAGGCAATAGTATAACTACTGGCAGTTATTGAAGTGCCACCCAGGAGCAATTTATTGCATTTTTTCATTTTTCTGGCTCCATGCTTTGGCATTCTTCTTGGCGAGGGAAATCCAGATGGACTCGTCCTGTTCAACATCATCAGAAGATTCTCGATCTGTGGTGGGAAGCATTTCAGATAGTCTGGTTTCCTTCTCCTTGCTAGGCAGCTGGAGTTGCTTATCTGCAAAGCCTATTGGAATTATATCTAATAACACACAAGAAAGAAACAACACAGTTAGTGTCTAAAGAGGCTGAGGCTTGTTTATGCAGGCCCAGGGGACTCCTCATCCTTTCAGGCTTCCTTTGACTTCTATAAGTCAGTGGGTGTCCATGAGCAGGGGGGGTATGTCAAAGGGGTGAAATCAATACCGCTGTGACCCAAGGGGCCTGGACCCGGGATGTCTTGACAGGTAATACCTACAGCTGCCACTGCCACTTTTGTGTGGCTATGATTGGATTTTTTGGTACTTTGGAACAGAGACCGAAGAGAAAATATGGTCTGTTTATAGAGAAAACATGGTGTCTGTTCAGCTTTTCTTATTCTTTTTCATCCACAGTTGTTAATTAATTTATTTAAGAAAAAGAGGGAGGCAGGGATGGAAAGAGAGACAGATTTCCCAACTCTACGCCAGTACAAATAGATTGTGTCAAATTTGAGGAGGAGGAGGAGGAGAAGGAGAAAGAGAAGAAGTAGCAGCACCAGCAGCAGCTATGGAGGGAGGGCTTTCAGGTCCTGGTCCATGGTGGTGGAGGACAATCTAAGCGGTTTGTCAAGACAAAACCTGGAAGCAACCTAGATGCCCAACAACAGATGAGTGGCTAAAAAAGTTGGCATTGATTAGGTTGGGATCAGCAGGTGCAGTAGTAGTTGGTATGAATTGGGAGAAGTATGCAGGAAAATGAGCTTCACCCTAGTGGTTTTAGGACTGAGAGAAATAATGGGCTTTATAGACAAAGGGGAAGGTTCCTGCTGTCTTAGGGTTTAAGAAAACAATAGATAGTTATAGCTATAACCAAATCATTTGGCAATTGTGTTAACTTTGCAAACCCCACTGTAAGTATTTGCTGTATCATACAAGACCTTGCCATAATTTATGTCCAGATACCTGACCCACTAGGGAAGAGAGAGACAAGCTGGGAGTATGGATCAACCTGTCAACGACCATGTTTAGTGTGGAAGCAGTTATAGAAGTCAGACATTCCACCTTCTGCACCCCAATAAAGATCCTTGGTCCATGCTCCCAGATGGTTAAAGAATAAGTCTTAGAAGGTGGGTTCCCTGTGCTTATTAGCTGTGTAGTATTTCATTGTGTATATACACCACAGCTTTCTCAGCCATTCATCTATTGTTGGGCACCTGGGTTGCTTCAAGGTTTATAGCCATAGGCCCGTTAGAATATAACTAAAATATGCCTACCAGCTATCTACAAAACAGAGACACCCCCAACTCTTCATCTGCATGACTCTAGCCTTTAGGTTTATGATTAGTCAACAACTTATTTATCTTTATATGAAAACTCTTCTTTCAGCCACTAGGCTCCAGATACTAGCATGATGCCAACCAGACTTCCCTGGCAGACAACCCCACCAATGTGTCCTGGAGACCTGATTTCCTAGATCCCCGCCCAACTAGGGAAAGATAGAGGCAGGCTGGGAGTATGGATTGACCTGTCAATGCCCATGTTCAGTGGGGAAGCAGTTACAGAAGGCAGACCTTCCACCTTCTGCATCTCACAATGACCTTGGGTCCATACTTCTAGGAGGTTAAAGAATAGGAAAGTTGTCAAGGGAGGGGATGGGATACGGAATTCTGGTGGTGGGAATTGTATGGAGTTGTACCCCTCTTATCCTATGGTTTTATCAGTATTTCCTTTTTATAAATAAATTTAAAGAAGAATTGTGCTGCTATGAGCATAGGTGAACACATATCTTTTTGGTTGGGTGTTATGGAGTCCTTGGGGTATATCCCTAGGAGAGGTATTACTGGGCCATACAAAAGGTCCATGTCTGGCACATTATCAAGGGAGGGGGTGGGATATGGAGTTCTGGTGGTGGTAATTATGTGGAATTGTACCACTCTTATCCCATGGTCTTGTCAGTGTTCCCATTTTATAAATAAAAACTTTAAAAAAGTCTTTTTGCATAACCATTATGGTCGCTCCCCAGTCCATTATCCTCCAATTTTATTCTCTCCCTCCTTCATCCTTGTTTTACAGTTGAGTGACTGCATGCTTTAGACCCAACCAGTGGTTTTGAAATCTAGCTGCACATTACAGTCACTCAGGTCTTGTTTAAAAATACCAATGAAGCTGATAAAATATCTCACTTGAATAGTGTGCTGCTTTGCCAAGTGTGCCTTGCAGGTCTGAGCCCAGCACCCACAGCAGTCAAGGAATATTCAGTGCTTGGTCTCTCTCTCTCTCTCTCTCTCTCTCTCTCTCTCTCTGTCTGTCTCCCTCCCTCCCTCCCTCCTGCCCCCCCTCCCTCCCCCTTCAAAGAATAAAATCTAAAAAAATACAATTTGTATGCCATTTGCTGAAGTAAGTGAAGCAGAAGCTTTAGCAAAGGGACCAAGGGAGTCTGTCATTTTAAATGGCTCAGTAGATTATTGGAACACACTGTGAGAGGTAAAAAAAAAAAAAAAAAAAAAAAGGCTGACAGGGCTGGGAGTATTAATCAAACTTTCAAGTCCCATGTTCAGCAGGGAAGCAATTACAGAAGCCAGACCTTCCACTTTTCTGCATCCCACAATGACCTTGGGTCCATACTCCCAGAGGGTTAAAGAATAGGAAAGCTATCAGGGAAAGGGATGGGATACAGAGTTCTGGTGGTGGGAATTGTGTAGAGTTGTACCCCTCTTATCCTATGGCTTAGTCAATTTTTCCTTCTTATGAATAAAAAAATTTTTTAAAAGTCTGACAGGAGTACAGTCCCCATCAGACGATTCATAGCTATGAGGATGCTATTCCAGACTCACACAGTAGTGTCGACATTCACAGTTTAATTTCTGCATGAGTGGATAAGAGATGGCAAAGATAGCATGGTATAGATTCATCATTCAGTTATCCTGCTCCTGCTGAGGTACAAACCTTCCTGGCTACAGCATTACTGATGAGTAGGTGAATGGATGAGTCTACTAACTCCTGTCCAGCATGGCAATTTTTCAACTTTCATCTCCCTATCTCTCATACTTCTGCTCAGAATACAAAAGGAATAGAATAGGCCTTTTAAGTGATTCAAAGGGGCCAGCTGGTGGCACACACATTAACATGCACAAGGACCTGGGTACAAATCCCTAGACCCCACTTACAAGAAGGAATCTTCATGAGCAGTGGAGCAGTGCTGCAAGTGTCTCACCTCTGTGTCTCCTCCACCTCCTGGTCCCCCTTCTCTTCCCTCCCAATCTCCCTTTCTCTGTCTCTCACGTGTATCAAAAACAGAAATAAAACATGATAACCAGTAGTAGTACTGTTATACAGACACAGAGCCCTAGAGATAACCCTGGTGGCAAATAAACACATAAATAAATAGCTGACAGGTCAGGGCTGGGGATATAGCATAGTGGATTACACAACAGACTTTCATTCCTAAGAGGCCAAGGTTCTGGGTTCAATCCCTGGCACCACCAAAGCCAGAGCTGAGCAAGGCTCTAATGAACATAAATACACTGGTCTAATAAGATAACTCAAGTGGACAGTACACATGCTTTTTCATAGGCCCAGCTCTGGTTTGAGCCTGGCCCCCACTGCACTGAAGGAAGTTTTAGTGCTGTGCTGTCTTTCCCTCTGTCTCCCTCTCTCTGTCTCTACTACCCTATATGGAAAAGAAAATCAGCCTGGAGCTGTGAAGCTGCAGTAATGAAAAGTAAAGGGAAATAAAACAAAAATGAAAGCAAGCTGAGAATACAGTGAAACGAGTCCTAGGTAACACGGGGAAGACAGTACATGCAGCGTTGGAGAGCAGGAAAGTGAGACGGTAGTGGGAAAGGACAAGGTGCTTGGGGACACTGTGCAGATCACCTCCACATGGGAAGAGATGCTTCAGAAGGGCTAAGAGTTGGACAAAGCATGGAAGATTGGCCAGATTCAGCAACAGTGGAACGAGGTCCTGCCTTCAGAGGTGAGCACTAGGACAACCACCTCTGCTTAAAGCAGACCCAGCCCAGAAACTGCCTGAGACATCAAAATCTTCTTTTATTAAACATTCAGTTATACTATCTACCCTACCACATGCCCTGCCTACTTATAAGGGACCTGGGGCACAAGCCCCAAATAGGCCATCCTTCAATTTGGGTTATTCTACCTCATAAAACAAAAACCAAGCAAACAAGACTTGAGTACCACTAGGACTTTAAATTGGCTGATGTTCAATAGTTTCACTGGGAATGCAAGAGAGAAACTACTGCTTTATTACAACCTCAAAGTAGCATGGATCTTTTCTCTTGTTTGCTAATCTCAGGAATGTTTCAGGAGTGGCCACAGCTTTGTTCCTATACATCTTTCTTGATGGGGGAATGGAAGACCCAAGCCTCCTACCCCAGAAAGTTACACACTGAACTTGTAACAGTTCTACATTGGAATTTTCACAATCCTAGCCAGTATCTTTATCCAATGGAGGAGTCATGGTAGAATCCCAAGGCTTATTATTATTTTTGAGGGGTGTGTGTGTCATATGCAATAACTACATTTAAAATTGTAACTATGTCTCAACATTGTGCCAGGCAGGGCTATATTGGGGGGGGGGACTAAGGGTGGGTTTTTTCTTTGTTTATTTTTATTTACCAGTTTTGATAGGTTTGAGTGGCTTCAGATATACTGTCTTCTCCTTTTTCTTAGTTTTTGAAGTGGGATTCTTTCTTGGTTTGATGTACTGAGGAATACCTCCCTTCAATACAAAAATGAAGAGAGAAAGTTTGTTAGAGCTAACATGAAAACACCAAAACCATATATTCAGAAGACCACAAGTTTCAAGCCCCATCCAGAGCACTATGAGGTCAATAATAATCACAAGAAAAGAGGGAGGGGAGAGTGGTTGAGGACAGAGAGGATAGAACAAGTGATCCTGGGGGTCTCTAAGCTCAGAATTGAGGTTTGCAATACCTAAGCTGCTACAGGAAGGGGATGTAGCTCAGTGGTAGAGAGCATGCTTTGCAATACCTAAGCTGCTTCCAGCTTACCACCATTTAGATACGGAAGAAAGGGGGCTGTGTAATCATACAAATCATGTGGACTGGCTCATAGGAGGATCAGTTAACTTGAGAATGTCCTCAGGCCCAGCATGTAACAGCAAGCTAACAGAATGTGACTATGTCAAGAAAATCCTATCAAGTAACTGAAGTGTGAACCATAGGCTATCTGCTTAGCAAAACTTGCCAACATTTGACTCGAAACACTGCTTGCATTAGACAGTGATCTATGTTTTTAAGATTGTACAGTTTAAGCTGCTCAAAATCACCTCACAACTATTCTTAATTAACTATATAGTCTTGTTTATTTTTTTCACATCAAGGAGTTATAAATCAAGATGAACTTGGCCCTTGTGTACTCTGACATATATAACTCTTGATATAACAAGTACAAACTTGTTAAATTGGTTTGAGGCAATTTTCAGCAGTTATGTCAAAAGGCTTTTCCTTCCTTTCATTCTTCCTTCTTTCTTATTCCATTCATCCATTTATTCTTTTTTCTTAATTTTTTTACTATCTTTATTTTTATTTATTGGATAGAGACAGCCAGAAATCAAGAGGGAAGAGGGTGATAGAGAGGGAGAGACAGACATCTGCAATACTGCTTCACCACTTGCAAAGCATTCTCCACTGCAGGTGGGGACTGGGGGCTGGAACCTGGGTCCTTGTGCATTGTAACATGTTCACTCAACCAGATGTGCCACCACCTGGATCCCATCCATTTGTTCTTACTTTATTTCTTTTCATTCTTTTTTTCTTTCATTTTTAATTTTGGGTCTTGACTGGGGCTTTACCACTCCAGGCTGAGTATTTCAGACAGAAGGACCTCAAGGTACAAGCCCCAAGACAGATAGGAAGAGTGAGAGAGACACAACAGTAATGAAGCTTCCTCCAGTGCAGTGAAGGTCACACCTAGACATAGGTATGAGAATGGTAAAGCAAGTACACTCTTACATAAGCTAGCTCACTGGCCAGGATCTACATTTAAATTTTTTTATTATCTTTATTTATTTTATAGAGATAGCCAGAAATCAAGAAGGAAGGGGGGATATAGAGAGTAAGAGGGACAGAGAGACACCTGCAGCACTGCTTCACCACTCATGAAGCTTTCACCCTGCAGGTGAGGACTGGGAACTCGAACCTGGGTCCTTGTGCACTGTAACATGTGCACTCAACTAGGTGCATCACCACCTGGCCCCTAGGATCTGCATTTTAATACTTTCTCTTTTTAACATTTTTATTCATTTATTATGTATTATATACAAATAGAGAGAAATCATGATGAGAGAGAGAGAGAGAGAAATGCAGCACAGCTTTACCACTCAGGAAGCCCCACCCCTAACCCAGCAGGTGAGGAGCAGGGACTTGAACACAGAAGTCTGCACATTGTGACATGTGCACTCTACTTAGTTCTGGTTCTGGATCTGGTTTGAGCCCCTGGCTCCCCACCTGCATGGGAGTCACTTCACAGGCGGTGAATCAGGTCTTCAGGTGTCTATCTTTCTCTCTCCCTCTCTGTCTTCCCGTCCTCTCTCCATTTCTCTCTGTGCTATCCAACGATGACATCAATAACAACAACAATAAAAAAACAGGGGCAACAAAAGGGAAATAAATATTTAAAAAATTATTTAAAAGGTAACCATAAATGAAATAGGACATGAAAGTATGTGTGATAGGAACCCATTTCAACTTTCTTAAATTTGTGGTGTGTGTATGTGTGTGTGTGTGTGTGTGTGTGTGTGTGTGTGTGTGTGTGTGTGTGTGTGTGCGCGTGTGCGTGTGTGTTAACTGGAAGGATAGTTACTTACCTCTCATCCTAGGCATTACCTGTGGATTCTACAAAATAACTTATTTCTTAAACCAATTTCATGGCATCTTGCTTTAGAAGGTCTAAGATAGGGGTTGACTTATAAAATCTCCTCACATTCATTACACTGTTACAGATCTGTATAGTCTTTAACATTACACACTTTCATCAGGGAAATACTGTATAATAGCAAAGCAAACTGTTTCCTCTGAAGAGTCCCCTGTCTTGTAGACTAAAACTAGATAGGAAAAAATTAAAAGAGAAAGGGGCAATGGCACACTCGGTTGAGCGCATACACACTATGTGCAAGGATCTGAGTTCAAACCCTAAGGGTACACCTGCAAAGGGAAAGCTTCAAGAGCAGTGAAGCAATGTATGGGTATCTCTCTCTCTCCATATATATATATATATATATATATTCTGTAAAAACTTAAGAAAGATTTTAAACAAATAAAAGAGAAAAATATTGAATGAATATTGGCATTAAAATTATCCAAACTACACTGAATAGTTTTTTTAATCCCATCAAGGGCTGGGGAGATAGCACAATGGATATTCAAAAGATTTTCATGTATTAGGTTCCAAGATCCCAATTCCAATCCCAAACAAAAGCATAACCAGAATTGAACAGTGCTCTTGTCTTTTTTCTATCACTCTCATTCAAATAAAATAAATAAAAAAATATTTTAAGAAAAGACTCCCCTAACTTGATCATTGCCCCCCCAACCCAATTAAGAGATTGGGAATCGCTTCTCTGTCAGAGTTCCTGGTGTAAATTTAATCTGTGACTCTAGCAACCAATTGAAGTGTTTTCTGGGCTTCCCCAGAACTTACCCCATAATCCTTAGTTTCAGTTTTAGATGTGTGTTTCTTCCTGAGTCGTGGCTCTCTCATAGGAAGTGGGGACAGTGGACTCTTCTGCCTCTGTTTTGTCGTGGCCAACGCAGATGGTTTTGAGGTGGTTTGATCTGCCTTGTGAGCAGGCTTAGCTGAGAAAGGAACAAAAGGTCTTAGAGAAAAGAGTCTGCAGTAAAGTGTGAGAACAGCAGTGTGAGCTCCCCACAGAAGTGCTCTACATGGGGTGTCCACTAGCTGGCCTATGAAAATGAACATTTCACCTATAGCACAGCCCCCTTCTTGTGAGAGCTCCTCTCCCCAAACTTGGTAAGGCAGACATCCAGTGGGTTGGTAAGTTATTCCTCAAAGCCGAAGTGATGTCCCTTGACTGGACCCTTCCTTCCTGGTCTCCAAACATAGAAAGGCAATGGCTTCTGAGTAGGCTGGGCAAAATTCCCAAATGCCAGAGGATCAGGTCATTCATTGATGCCATTCCTCCAACCGGGAAAAACCATAGAATATTCTTCATCTCCTAGTCTCTGCTACAGCTGTGAGGTTAGTTGGAGTTGTTGTGGGAATCCACAAGGTTACAAGATGCTAAGTTTGAAAACACAAAGACCCTTAGAAAGAGCGATGTTCAGAAGACCACGTAGGTCTGGATTCATAGAATGAAATGGTGAACAAAGAAGACGCACAATAGAGAGAGAGAGAGAGAGAGAGAGAGAGAGAGAGAGAGAGAGGAGCTAGAAATTAAGATTCCAAGCTGACTTACTGAACAAAGGGTATCTGTTAACAAGCCAGTGGGCTTAGAAAATCAGCATGATGTCTCCAGGGAGACAGTCCAATGACAACACATAGGACTTGCTTGTGAGAGAACCCAGGTTTGATCCTCGGCAGTACCAGTAGCCAGAGCTAGCACAGTGCATGTGAGTTACAACATTCTTTGAAATTGCTACCAGAGTTATCACTGGGGTTTGGTGTGTTAGAAATTCACCACTCCTGATGGCCATTTTTCTCTTTCTATTTTATTTGATAAGACAGAGAGCAATTGAGAAGAGAGAGAGAGAGAGAGAGAGAGAGAGAGAGAGAGAGAGAGAGAGAGAGAGAGAGCTGCAGACCAGCTTCACTGCTTAGGGAGCTTCCCTCTGCAACTGGGAAGTTGGGGCTAAAATGTGGGTCCTTGCACATAGTCATATGTGCATTGAACAGGTGTGCCACCACCTGCACCCCCCATGGAAAAACATTCTGAGAAAAGCATGAATTCCATTTTGATGGAAGGTGTGAGAGCCAGAGGGAGGGAGGAAATTGTGAGACCATCATGGGTGGGGGGATGGGAAGAGTCACACTTACTCTCAAGAAGACCTCTTTGGGGAAGGGAATGACTCAAAATGGACCTCCAAATCCATTCATCTAGAATGGGGTACCCTCTCCCCCACCATCCACTAGCCTGTCTATTAAAGCAACCACCATGCTGATTTTCTAAGCCCACTGGCTTGTTAACAGATACCCTTTGTTCAGTAAGTCAGCTTGGAATCTTAATTTCTAGCTTCTCTCTCTCTCTCTCTTTTTAAATTGTGTGTCTTCTTTGTTCACCATTTCATTCTATGAATCCAGACCTACATGGTCTTCTGAACCTCGCTCTTTCTAAGGGTCTTTGTGTTTTCAAACTTAGCATCTTGTAATCTTATGGATTCCCAGAACAACTCCAACTAACCTCACAGGGCTAGAACAGACCTCCTTCCATTCAAGACTTGGGTATCTAGCCCATCCTTCCATTGATACCTGCTCACTACCTGGGCAGGTCAAGTCTCACCTGGGAACTTGCTAGGTGGTATCTTATCTGCTGTCTCCGATTTTGGTCTGCTCTGTGGTATTTCCGTTGAATTGCATGTGGTGGTCTGATTCTCAAGGACACCCAGGAAACCCTGGGAGATACTCTTTCGCATGGAGTGATCTCTCACCAGGGAAGATATAATGGGGCCTGAAGATAGTGAGGAAGGTTTGGCCAATTCCTCCTTATTTTCTTCCTTATGCTTGGGTGTGAATGGGACTTTGCGTAGGCGGATACCAAATAGGTTTTGGACCTCAGTCTTGCAGGTGGAAGAACTGGAATGGTGCTCCTCATTTTGACTCCCACTCTGAAGGATTTCTTCTTTGGAGGAAGGGGCCTCAGAACTGAAGGCCTGGCAGACTGGAGTAGTGGTAAGATTTGCAGGCTTAGTGCCAGGATCTAGGATGTTCTTAAAGAGATGTTCAGAAGTGCAACTGTATTTTCTAGTCTTTGAGGTGATCGGTGGCACTTTAAGTTGAGCCCAGCCGTGGAGGTGACTTTCAGGATAGGTCACCTCAGTGGTATATAAGTCACCTACAGGACTTGGATAAGGTAGTCGATGATATCCATGCTCAGTGAAATCCTGACGCTCCTTGGCAGTGTTTGTCTTTCTGCGGAGAGTCAGGGAGCCTAGGAAGAAATTCAGAGCCTGGAAATTTGTTCCAGGCTCAGTTTGGAAAAGCTGCCTGGCAGGTGGTTGTGCTGTAGGCTGGTCCCACAGGCCCTGGGAGCTTTCGAAATACAAGGGGCAGACTTCGTGCTGGGGATCAGCCTTCCCCCACATCCAGTCAAGGGACCTGGGAGGCAGCTGCTCCTTGGAAGTGCTCCATTTTGTGGGAGTACTCTCCGATTGTGACAAGTGGTGGTCTCGCAGATGTTCAACTTTCTTCAAGGACTTTAAGGGATATTTTAGTGTGAAGCCTTCCTCCATGCTAACATTTTCCCATGTCCCAAAAGCTTTGCTCTCCACTCTGGGATTCAGCAAGGATTTGGAATCTGAATTTGGAGACAGAGGATCTAAGTGACCTCCCCCCATCACCATGGGGCTTTCAGCAAGGACTTTATCTGCCATACATTTTAAAAAACTTTGAGAAGGTTTTATGGAAGGCTGCAGGGATTCTGACTCACCTTCGCCTATGACTGAGCTGAGCGAGGGTGGCGGCTCAGCCTCACTCCTGAGCAGGAGCTCCTCAGATTGTCTGTGGAGCACAGGCTTCTCATAGTCCTCCCCACCGAGGCTCTGGAATCCTGACTTGGGGCCTCTGATGACCCGGGGAAAGTGTCTGGTAGGCAGTGCCTCTTGAGAAACACCTTGCTCCTCCTCTGCCGCCTCTTCCTCCTCCTCTTCCTCCACTTCCTCCAATGCTTCCTCTTCCTCCTCCTCCTCGACCTCATCCACATCTTCTTCCTCTTCTTCTTCTTCTTCTTCTTCTTCTTCCTCTTCTTCTTCTTCTTCTTCTTCTTCTTCTTCTTCTTCTTCTTCTTCTTCTGCTTCCTCCTCATAGTCATCCTCCTCCTCATACTCTATCTCATCTTCATCATCATAATTTGGGGTCTGGCTCTCGGGACTGCTAGATTGGAGCATCTGGGCACCTAGTTTACCCACTAGGGCCTGTGAAGTTGATATGGGAGCTACCTTCTCCACTGAGTTGTTTTTCTTGGCTGCCACACTCTCAAAACCTGAGAAAATCTGTTGGTCAAACTTGGGGGTCAGCCAGGACTGGAAGGACCGACTGGATGTCATCAGCTTCACTGGCCGGCGCCAGTCATCACAGGTGTTCTTGGAGCTTAAAACCTTTTGCTTCCTCAACCAGGGTGGGCTCAAGTTTTGAGCAGGTAGCCTGGGAGGATGGGGCTGGATGGAGCTGCCCCAGCCAGGGGCAGGATTGTTGGGGCCCCCAAGAGCTACTTGCTTCTCCAATACTGAGCTCACCCACGGTTGGAAAAAATGC
The DNA here is from genome assembly GCF_950295315.1 of Erinaceus europaeus. Classification (NCBI taxonomy): domain Eukaryota; kingdom Metazoa; phylum Chordata; class Mammalia; order Eulipotyphla; family Erinaceidae; genus Erinaceus; species Erinaceus europaeus. The sequence continues at coordinate 42,856,317 of NC_080185.1, forward strand.
CTGGTAGTTAGTGGTTCCAGAGATCTGCCTTTCTTATTTGGAATCTTTTCAGGCTCTCTGGAGCCTTGTGACTGGATCCAGGGCCCCATCGGGGGTTGGAAGGAGTGTTTGGGAGATGTGTGCCTGGTTGCCCTCTGCTCTACAGAAGCAGCCAGGGAACTGAGGGTTTTATTCAGTGGTTTAAATGTTGTTTTCATCAGGTGCTGTGGTAGACCTTTGAAAGATAACAACCTCTCATACACACCCTCCTCCACTGCAGTGTCCTCTGTGGTTTGCAGATCCACACATGCCCCCATGCAGAGTGGAGAACTTGGAGGGGGCAGACTCTCAGTAGGGGCCCCATCATGACACAATAACACATTCTGCGTTTTAGTGGTGGTTGAGGAATGCAAGGGGACTCTACTCAGTAGAGGCTTCCTGGCCAAGCTTGCTCCTAACCCTGCAGCATCTAGGAAAGAAACCTTTCTCTGCCGTCTTGGGCTTGTCCAAGGTTTGGGGTGTTGGCTAAGAGCCATCAGATCCTTAGAAGTGCTCTTGTCACCACTGATGGAACTCTTGGTGTCCATGTGTCTGGATCTCATCGAGCTGAAAGTAGATGACCTGAGAAGAGATTCCACAGGATCACTGTCATCAGAGCCAGAGTTCTCTGGGGCTTCAGGAATCTTCTTTCTGGTTTTGAATTTCCTTGGAGATTGAGAGTCAGACATGGGTGGAAGTAATCTGGTGCAAGTGGCACCTCTACGAGTCGCTATTCTGGACCTGGAGGGGCATTGCTGGTCCATCTTAGGCCTCATAGGGCGCCTGGAAAGCAGTCTGGGAGGGGGTGACTCTACAGAAACACCCCATTCTGCAGATGTATTCTTGGACCCTGGGGAAACTGGCCGCTTGCCTCTGGAGCTCACCTGTGGTTGAAAAGCATGGTTAGGAAGCATTGGCTTTACAGGGTTGTGCCATTTTGTGGGCACCCCCTTGTGGACCTGGGAGACATGTTGGGCATTCAGCTTCACAAAGGGTTGTGTAGCCCGTGTGGCAGTTTTCAGTTGTCTGGGATGATCCTGTCCCTCAGCCATAGTCAGGGAAGCTGTGGAGGCATCTTGGTGGTGTTTCGGCCTCCCTGAAGCCTGCAGAGGGTATTGGAGGAGCAGCTCTTCCTCAGAAGTGCTCCAGTCTACTCCACTTTCATACTTCTCAGTGTAGCTACTCAATTCAGAGGAAGCCTCAACTTCAGATTTCTCCAAAGCCTGGGTAGTGAGCACCAGAGTCTGCTGCTCCTTGCTGTTGGAGTCCACAAGCAGACTTTTAAATTCATTCATGCCTTCTTCCTTATCTTCTGGATTCTCCAGGGCCTGGAAAGAGACTTGTGAATTCAGCTGTTGATCAGATTTAATCCCCTTCTCTGAATCTACCAGTCCCTCCTCAGCTTCCGGTTTCCCCAGGGACTGGGTGACACAATGTGGAGTGGACTCAGCAGTGCTGGCCTCCAGACTGTTGTTTTCTGTTTTGCAAAAGAATTCTGGTCCATCTTGAGGGGTCTCTGGGGTCTGGGGAGCAGAGCCAGGAACCACCTGCTCCTGCTGCTTGATGTCACTGTTGTCCACTTCTGCCATAATGTTGTTATAAGCTAGCGATTCATTCTCAGAGTCTAGCTTTTCCATGAACAAAGATAGGCTCTTTTGGGGCAGACTCTCATCAAAGAGGTCTCCCTCTGCTAATTCCCTGGATTCACAGGCATACAGTTCTTCTTCTATAGATGTACAGGAATGTAGGTCTTCTAGGGAATTCTCACTGCTAATGCTCTGTTCACTTTGCACACACAAGCCAGGAATCTCTTCCATTTCTGAAGATGGGGAGGGAGGGGGATCCAAAAACAGCTGGGATTCCATCACCATGGAGAAAATGTCATCCCCTTGGGGTAAAGACAGGTTTTCCTCCATTGACAGTAAAAAAGCCCTGGGTATGGACTGATCACCTCCAGCAAAGAAAATACTACTTTCAGGGTGGGCTGGGGCCACCCTCTCCTCATGCTCTTGTGGAATGAGTTGTGAGACCGGTGTATTTCTGACTTCAAGATCGTCATCATCAGCTTTCTTGACTGTATCCTCTGTGTCAGACAGCTTCCCCTGAGGTGGAGGGGTCTCTGCTTGTGGAGTGGGATCTCGCTCTGTGTCTTGATGCTCGGCGACCGGGTATAAGACAGCACACTCCTTGGCAGTCTTTATAGTAGGCAGCAAACTGTCGCCATCAACAAAGTCCATTCCAGAACTGGATGGTTTTAGGCTTTCACATTTGGATTCATCCTCACTCATGCAAGAAGAACTGAATCCTTTTCCTCTGTTTCTTTTATTTGTAGTTTCATCTTTGTCTTTATCACACACATCAGTCTTACAGGTCTGATCTGCATTCAAACTATCTGTACCAAGTAAAAATAATGCCAGAAAAAAAATTAGTGTCTTGGCTTCTTAGAAGAACAATACTGTGGGGCTGGGTGGTGGCCCACCTGGTTGAGCACACATGTTACAATGTGGAAGAACCAGGGTTCCAGCAGCCAGTTACTACCTGCAGGAGGAAATCTTTGCAAGTGACTAAGGAGTGTCGCAGGAGTCAGTCTCTCTCTCTCTCTCTCTCTCTCTCTCTCTCTATATATATATATATATATATATATATATATATATATATCCCTTCTCTCCTGATTTCTGGCTATCTCTGTCCAATAAATAAAGATAAAATTTTAAAATGTAAGCATAATACTGTGCCAGGACCAACATCATTTTACTCATAGTCTACTCCGCCACTAGCTGACACACATCAAAAGGCATCAAAAGGGTAACATTTTTTTTTTTTTTGCACTTGTGGTAATGATCACCTTTTAGGAAGCTTAGCTGGAATAGGAAGATGAGAATTTTCATGTTCTAATTAGTATTATTTTTTCTTTTTTTTTTTCCTTTTTTTAAATGTAGTGATGGAGAGACAGAAGACAAGAGAAAAGAGAAAAGAGGACAGGAGAGAAGAGGAGAGGAGAGATGGGGAGGGAAGAGGAGAGGATGGGAAAGGAGAGGAGAGGAGAGGAGGGAAGAGACTAGACAAGAAGAGAAGAGAAGGGAAAAGAAGAGAAAAGAATGGAAGAGGAGAGGAGAGGAAAGGAGAGAAGAGGATAGAGGAGAGGAGAGAAGAGAAATATCACAGTACTGAAGCTTTCTTCAGTGTGGTGGTGCCAGGCTGGAACCTGGGTTTTGCACAGGGCAAAGCAGTACACTATCCAGGAGAGCTATTTGGCCAGCTTTCTAATTAGTGTTTCTGTTCTCTCTCAGTTTCCATTTCATATGCAGGGATTGACTCCTTCTTTTGAAAGGGGTCAGCAGGAGTTACCTGGGGGGGAGTTTATTCTCCCCCCTGTTTTACTTCTTGCTTTCTAGCATCTTGTATAAAAGAATCTTAGGTCAGATGCCCATGGACGTGCATTCTGATCACATTGCTAGCCCAGGTCTTTTTCCATTTTTTAAAAAATATTCATTTACTTAATGAGAAAGAGAAAAAAAGGACCAGAGCGCTCTTCATCTCTGGCTTATGGTGATGCTGGGGATTAAACCTGGGACCTTAGAGCTATAAGAAGGAGTCTTTTACAGAATCATCATGCTGTCCCCACAACTCCACTAGACATTATTTTCAACTGGAAACCAAAAACAACTTTTAAATAAAAGTCACTGGGAGATTTTTTTTTTTCCCTGATAGATTCTGTCGCTGTGGGGATGCTTGCAAACACCAGGGTTTTTAGAGGACCTTAGAATTTGCATTTGTCTTAGAGAGGGTTCAACTAATAGACAAAACACTCTTCAAGTTAAAGGAGCCATGTTAAGTGAGATCAGCCAAACAGAGAAGGATGAATACTGGACAATCTCCCCCTTTTGTGGAACTTAAGAAACAAGGACAGAAAGAGGAAACACAAAGTGAAAGTTGGACTGGGTGTGGTATACTGCACCCAAGCAAAGGACCCTGGGGAAGGAGGGCAGGGAGGGGAGGCCCATGGGAGGCAGGGAGCACTTGGCTCCTGGTATATAATGATGGAAAAGTACCTAAGTTGGGAGTGAGAGTGTATTACAGACATTTATGATGAGGGGATGCAAGCTTGTACCCATGTGTCAACAACTGGACTGGAAACTGTTAACCACCACCCTGTAAAATGATTTGTGTCCTGGAGCCCCGCTTCCCCAGAGGCCTTCCCCACTAGGGAAAGAGAGAGACAGGCTGGGAGTATGGATCGCCCTGTCAACGCCCATGTTCAGCGGGGAAGCAAGTACAGAAGCCAGACCTTCCACCTTCTGCATCCCACAATGACCTTGGGTCCATACTCCCAGAGGGTTAAAAAATAGGAAAGCTATCAGGAGATGGGATGGGATACAGAGTTCTGGTGGTGGGAATTGTGTGGAGTTGTACCACTTTTACCCTACGGTTTAGTCAGTGTTTCCTTTTTATAAATAAACAAAAATTTAAAAAGGATTTAAAAGGACATTTCCTTGAAATAAAATCAAGGATGCCAGTCTGAACCCTCGCCCTAAACCTACACAGGTGTCAATTGTGTACAGTATGCAATTTAGACAGAGCGTCCAGGACCACATTTGATAGAGTCTTTTTAAAAAATTGCTACAGGGTTATTGTTGCAGGCACTAGGAATTTTCACCATTCCCAGTGGAAATTTTTACCTTTTTTTTTTTCTTTTTCCTGTATTCTTGTTTGACAGAACAAAGAGAAATTGAGAGGCCACAGGAGATAGAGAGAGAGAAAAAAAAAAAACAGAGATACCTGCAGACATGCTTCACCAGTCATGAAACGTACCCCTGCAGGGAGGGAGCAGGAGCTTGAACCCAGAACCTTGAACATGGTGTTATGTTCTCTTAACAGGGTTTTCCACCAACTGGCCACCTGAAGACATCTTTAATGTGAAGCTTTCTGAGGACCAGAGCCAGCAGGCCTGGGGTCCATCCATTTGTAGGCCTTTTCACCTCACACTGTGCAGTTAGATTTGGAACACACACTTCAAGATGGATGTGAAGCTCTACTCACCTGAACTGTCTTTTTTGGACTTGTTCTGTTCAACAGCTTTTGCTTTGCTGACATCCTTCTCATCTTCAGACAGGAGCTGAACGTGTAGCCCCTCCTTCTTGGCCTTCATCTACATGAGGGAGAGAAAGAGTAGGGCTCAGACCACAGTGCTCCCCATCCATATCTGCAATGTGGTTCAAGTGGGGGAAATAGAAGAGGAGCTGAGCATTGGTGCACCTGGGTGAGCCCATATGTTACAATGCACAAGGATCCAAGTTCACACCCCTAGTCCCCACCTACAGAGGGGACGCTTCATGAGCTGTGAAGTGGTGCTACAGGTGTCTCTCTTCCTCTCTATATCCTCCTTTCCTCTCAATTTCTCTTTGTTTCTAGCCATTAAATAAATGAGTAAATAAATAAACAAATAGATAAATAAAAGCAGGAAGAAAAAGCCCTGGGTGTCTAAATGTCTCTGCTAGGTGGATGACAGGAATGTTAGAGAGGGAGGTTGTTTCCGGTGGCACCCTTCACTTGGTGATCAGTTCAGCTATTCCAAGTGGTTTGCCCAGATTGAGAGATCTCTCTTTGGAGAGAAACTAAGCTGAGTTCTGAAACCTTGCCATAGTTGGAAGCTTGACCTCCAGATAGAGAGAACAGGCTCGATTACGTAGCTCCTGGGTTTCAACTACTTATTTTCTTTAGTTATTTCATGTATGTTTTCCTTTTTTCCCATGAAGGCTACTGCTGGGACTCTGTGCCTACATGATTCCACTGATCCCAGCAGGTTTTTATGTTTTGATAGGAGGCAAGAGACAGAGACAGAGACAAAGAGATACCTGCAGCACTGTTTCACCCCTGTGGTCCTTACTTCCTCTGCTTGCAGGTGAGGTTGGGGGCTTGAACCGTGATCCTCATGAAAGGTAATATGTGTGCTCTACCAGTCTATCAACTGCTATATAAGAAAAAATCCTGAGGGGCCAGATGGTGGTACATTCAGTTGAGGGCACATGTTATCACGTCCATTGACCTGGGTTTAAATCAGTGATCCCCACGTGGGGGGAGGGGTGCATGGGGGAGATTCACAAGTGGTGAAGTAGCACTGTAGGTGTCTCTCTTTGTCTCCCCCTCCCATCTTCTCCTTTCCTCTGGATTTCTCTCTGTCTCTATCAAATAAATGCAAAAACTGTAAATAATTAAAAATAGAGGACTCTTGATCTGGGTGACTGTTGAATGTTTTCTACAAAGAGGGTGAGTAATATCCCAGATGATAAGGCAATAAGCATTCTCAGGAGTCTGGGGCCACTGGTCTTGTCTTCTTCAGAACACTTATGTAAACTGTGAATAAACAGAGCTTCTCACCCAGGAAGTGCTAGTCAGTTCCCCTCCTGTGGCTGTGAAGTCCAAAACAGTGCTCTTGACTTTACAACCCCTCAGGAGGCTGTGACCCCCATCCCCTTAACCACACAACCCCCAGGGGCAGCTTGCAGAGGTTGGAACTTCTTACAGTATCCAGCATTTTCTTCTTCTTTTTCTTCTGTAGATTTAAAGCCATCCTGCATTGGGCAGTGGAGGATATCAGACAGTCCTGTTTGATTCAGCTGGGTGGCTGAATCGACTAGTCCTCTGGATGCTGATACTGTTAGGACAGGTCAGGATACTGACTCTGGTTAGGGTGGGGAGGGTGAGGAGAGAATAAAAAGACAGGTCATCCCTACATGTTGCCACTGAGCTCCAAAGCTCATAGTACCTCTAGCAAAATGCTTCCTTTCTCCCATAGCATCTCTCGTCAACAGGTTCTTTGGAAGCCAAGTGCATACTCTTCTCTGGTTTTTTTTGCAGGTGGGATCAAGAAACAGGGAGTTGAGGTTGCCCTAAGCCTACCCCACTCCACTTAGAGATCAGCCAGAGGCCATCAACAGATGACTGGTTAAACCATTTTATAGAAAGGGCCGGTGTAGATAGCATAATGATTATGCAAAGAGACTCTGAAGCCTGAGATACCAATGTCCCAGGTTCAACCCTTGTCCTATCCCTCCCTCAACATAAGCCACAACTGAGCAGTGTTTTGGAGAGAAAAAAAGTTATGGGATATTTATTTAATCGAATATTTCTCTGCAATCAAAAGAGTTGATATTGTGTCCTTTGGGACAAAATGAATCAAACAGGAGGTGATTATGCTTAGCAAAATAAGTAAAGAGATGAAAGACAACGACCAGATGGTTTCACTGATATGTGGAATCTAAAGAACTGAAACACATGAACTGGCAAAAACAAAAGCAGAAGTAAACAAACTAATTCTAATTTTTCATTTAAAAATGAAAGAAAACTGTGGTACCTATTCCTGTATCAAATATGACTAACTTTAAATCAAAACTATAGGCAACATAGATTTCCATTATCTAGTGATAAGAGTCTGAATTCAAGCGCAAGGACCAGTGCAATAACCAGCGTAAGGATGCCGGTTTGAGCCCCCGACTCTACACCTGCAGGGGAGTCTTTTCACAAGCAGTGAAGCAGGTCTGCAGGTGTCTATCTTTCTCTCCCCCTTTCTGTCTTCCCCTCCTCTCTCCATTTCTTTCTGTCCTATCCAACAACGAGGATATCAGTCACAACAATAATAATAACTACAACAACAAGGGCAACAAAAGGGAAAATAAATAAATATTTAAAAAAAACTTCAAGTGGATCAAGGAGTTGGATGTTGGACCAGAAACTATCAAATATTTAGAGACAAATATTGGCAGAACTCTTTGCCATCCTGGTTATATAAGCATCTTTAATGGCACATGCCCATTTCCAAGGAAGACAAAACCAAAAATAAACCAACGGGATTACATCAAATTGAAAGGCTTCTACACAGCAAAAGAAACGACCAACCAAACAAAGAGACTCCTTACAGAATGGAGAAGATCTTCACATACCATACATTAGACAAAAGGCTAACAGCCAAAATATGTAGAACTCACCAAACACAGTGACAAAAAAATGACCCCATTCAACAGTGGGGAGAGGATATAAACAGAATACTTACCCACGGAGAGGACAAGGAGTCTGACAGCCATATGAAAACTGTACCAACTGATGTCAGAGGAATGCACATAAAGGGAACAATGACATAACACTTCACTACTGTGAGACTGAAATACATCACAAAGGATAGTGCTGGAGAGGTTGCTAGGGGGTGGGGGAGGGGTCAAGGTACTCTCCTGCACTGCTAGTAGGAATATAAATTTGCCCAACCCCTTTGAAGAGCAGTCTGGAGATCTCTTAAAAGGCTAGAATTTGACCTACCATATGACCCAGCAATTTCACTGTTGGAGCTATCTCATCAATATCCAAACACCCATACAGTAAGATCTGTGTGTACCTATGTTCATAGCAACACAATTTATAGTAGCCAGAACCTGGAAACAACCCAAGTGTCCAAAAACAGATCAGATCAGTGGTTGAGTAAGTTGTGGTACATATACACAATGAAATACATCTCAGCTGTTAAAAATTGTGAATTCACCTTCTTCACCTCCTCTTGGATGGAGCTTGAAGAAATCATATTAAGTGAGATATGCCAGAAACAGGATGAATAAGAGATAGTACCACTCATAAACAGAAATTGAAAAATAAAAACATATGAGAAAATACAAAGCAGAACTTGGACTGAAGTGTGTGTACTGCACCAAAGTAAAAGACTCTGAGCTAGGGGAGAAGGGTTCATTTCCTGGAACAAGATGGCAGAGGAAAACCTGGGGGGTTAGGTTGTTATGTGGAAAACTGAGAAATGTCACACATGTATAAACTACTGTATTTTACTGCTGACTGTAAACCATTCATTAATTCCCCCAATTAAAAAAAAATGAACCCATCCAAAAGTGGCGAGAGGATAAGAACAGAATACTCACCCATGAAGACAACAAAGAGTCTGACAGCCACATGAAAATTGCACCAAATGATGTCAGAGTAATGCAAATAATGGCAACAATGACGTACCACTTCACTACAGTGAGAATATGTACATCACAAAGTATGGTAACAACAAATGCTGGAGACATTTCTAGGGGTGGGGAAGGGGTAAAGGTACCATCCAGCACTGCTGGTGGGCATATAAATTTTTCCAACCCCTTTAAAGAGCAGTCTGGAGATGTCTTAAAAGGCTAGAAGTTGACCTACCCTATGACCCTGCATTTCCTTTCATAGGGATTTATTATAAGTATATAATATATATTCTGTTTATATACAGAACTTGTCATCCCAAAAGTAATGAATACACATTCTTCTCAAGTTCACATGGAACATTCATAAACATTGGTCATATGCTGGGCCATAAAGACAGTCTAAACAAATATGTAAATATTAAAATTATAAAATATGTCCTCACAGACCATGAAGGCATGAAACAAGAAATCAATTTAAAAAATCCCAAAATCCTGAAGACTAAACAATATGCTTCTGACAATACATGGGTCATTGAAGATATCAACAAAGAAATTAAAAATTATCTCAATACCAGTGTGAATGGAGAAACTAGTTACCAGATCCTACAGGATGCAGCAAAAACTTTCCTGAGAGGGAAGTTCATAGCAATACAGGATTACATCAGCAAACAGGAGAATTCTGCCAAAAGCAATCTATAGATTTAATGCAGTCCCCACTAAAATCCCAATGACATATTTCAAGGAAGTTGAATAGATTATTCAAAAATTCATGTGGAACTTTAAAAACCATGAATAGTGTTAAGCGCAGGTGATACCAAGCTCAAGGACTGGTGTAGGGATCCCAGTTCGAGCCCGTCTCCCCACCTGCAGGGTAGTCACTTCGCAGGCGGTGAAGCAGGTCTGTAGGTGTCTGTCTTTCTCACCCCCTGTCTTCCCCTCCTCTCTCCATTTCTCTCTGTCCTATCCAACAACAATGACATCAATAACTATAACAATAAAACAACAAGGGCAACAGAAGGGAATAAATACATAAATTAAAAAAAAACATGAATAGTGAAAGAACTCCTAAGGAAAAAGAAGAAAAAGGAGGTATCACAATACCCAACTTTAGGTTATACTACAAAGCAGTAGTAGTCAAAACAGTGTGGTATTGGAACAAAAAAATGGTCATATGGACCAATGGAATAGGATAGAAAGTTCAGAACTCAATCCACACATGTAGAGGCAACTCATATATGGCAAAGGGGCCAAAACTTCCCATTGGGGAAAAGAAAATCTCTTTAACAAATGGTATTGGCAGAATTGGACAGTCACATATAGAAAATTAAAACTATACCACCAATTAACATCATACACCAAAAATTAACTAAAGATGGATCAAAGATCTGGATATCAGACCTGAAAGTACAAAATACATAGAATATATTGTTGAAACATTTCATGACATTAACACTAAAAACATATTTGGAGACTTCACCCTATGTACAAGGGAAACAAAAAATACTAGATTGAACAAATGGGACAATATCAAATTAAAAAACTTCTATACATCAAAAGAAAACTCCATAAAGATAAACAAGAAACCTAGCTAATGAGAGAACATATTCATTTATCATGCTTCAGACAAGCAGTTGATAACAAACATCTATAAATAACTCATACAACTCAACAAAAAGAAAAAGAACAACCCAATTTAAAAGTGGGCAGAAGATATGCATAGACAGTTCTTCAAGGAAGAGATACGCATGGCCCACAGATAGGCAGAAATAATCTAATTCACTCACCACCAGAGAAAGGCAAATTAAAACCACATTTAAATACTACCTCATGCCTGTAAGAATGGTCTTCATCAACCAAACAGGAGAGGGTAAATGCTAGAAAGGATATGGAGAAAAAGGAACTCTACTACAATGCTGGTGGGAATGCAAACTGGTACAACCACAATGGAGAACAGTACGGAGAATCCTTAAGCAAATACAGATGGAAATACTTTATGATCCAGCAATTCCACTTCTAGACATTTATCCTAAAGAAATAATATCATTAATTGAAAGGGAAATATGTACCCCCATGTTCACAGCTGCATTATCCACAGTAGACAAAATTTGGAAAGAACCAAAAATGTCCTTCTAGATTGGATAAAAAAAGTTATGGAACATATACTCAATAGAGTACTGGATTGACCTGCCAACACCCATGTTCAGCGGGGAAGCAATTACAGAAGTCAGACCTTCCACCTTCTGCACCCCATAATGACCCTGGGTCCATACTCCCAGAGGGTAAAAGAATAGGAAAGTTATCAGGGGAAGGGATGGGATACAGAGTTCTGGTGGTGGAATTGTGTGGAATTGTATCCCTCTTATTATATGGTATGTTAGTCTTTCCATTTTATAAATAAAATTTTTTTTAATTGTAAAATAAAAAGAAATTAAAATAAAATGATAAAAAATAGTCTAGCTTTCTAGCCCTTTTCCTAGCCATGACGTCATTTCCCCAGGCAATAACTTGGGTCCACCTGCATATCAGATTTCTGGCTCAGTTAAAAACTAGTATAGTCATGTGCCCTTTGGAATATAACCAAAATAGGCCTACTCCAAAATGGAGACCCCATATCTTCATCGGCAGTATTCCAGCCTTTAGGTTCATGATTAGTCAACAATTTGTTCAGCCAGGTTCCAGATGCTACCATAATGCCAACAGGACTTCCCTGGGCATATGACCCCACCAGTGTGTCCAGGAGCCCTGGTTCCCCAGCTCCCTGCCCACTAGGGAAAGAGAGAGACAGGCTGGGAGTATGGATCAACCTGTCAATGCCCATGTTTAGCTGGGAAGCAATTACAGAAGCCAGACTTTCCAACTTCTGCACCCCACAGTGACCTTGGGTCCATACTCCCAGAAAGTTAAAGAACAGGAAAGCTATCAGGGGAGGGGATAGGATATGGAGATCTGGTGGTGGGAACTGTGTGGAGTTGTACCCCTCTTATCTTATGGTTTCGTCAATGTTTTCTTTTTAATATATATATGTATACATATACATATATATATATATATATATATATTAGGAAAACTATCAGGGGAGGGGATGGGATATGGAGTTCTGGTGGTGGGAATTGTGTGGAGTTGTACCACTCTTATGGTTTTGTCAGTGTTTCCTTTTTATAAATAAATTTTTTTTAATTGATAAAAGAGTTTAAAAAATTGTTAATTCACCTTCTTCACCTCCTCTTGGATGGAACTTGAAGAAATCATGTTAAGTGAGATAAGCAAGAAAGAAGGCAAATATGAGGTAGTCCCAGTCATAGATGGAAGTTGAAAAATAAAAACATAAGGGAAACGCAAAGGCAAACTTGAACTGGAGTTTGTGTACTGCACCAACTTAAAAGACTCTGAGCTGGGGTTAGGGGGAGAGTTTAGGTCGTGAAACATGACAGAGGCAAACCTGGGGGTTTAGGTTATGTGGAAAACTGAGAAATGTTACACATGCATACACTACTGTATTTTACTGTTGACTGTAAGCCATTAATTCCCCCAATAAATAAAATGATCCCATACAAAAGTGGGGAAAGGATAAGAACATTATACTCACCCCATGAAGACAGCAGAGTCTGACAGTCATATGAAAACTGTACCAAGTGATGTCAGTAATGCACATAAAGGCAACAATGACATACCACTTCACTACTGTAAGAATTCCATACATCACAAAGAATAGTTTCTAGGGGGCGGGGAGGGGTCAAGTTACCCTTCTGCACGGCTGGTGGGAATATAAATTTTTCCAACCCCTTTGGAGAGCAGTCTGGAGATCTCTTAAAAGGCTAGAAGTTGACCTCCCCTATGACCATGCTTTTCCTCGCCTAGGGATATATCATAATATCCAAGCACATCCATCCAGAGATATCTTTGTGTACCTATGTGAATAGCAACACAATTTATAATAGCCAAAACCTGGAAACAACCCAAGTGTCCAAAAACAGATCAGTGGTTGAGTAAGTTGTGGGATATATACACAATGGAATACATCTTAGCTGTTAAAAAATGTGAATTCAACTTCTTCACCTCCTCTTAGATGGAGCTTAAAGAAATCATGTTAAGTGAAATATTCCAGAAAGAGCAGGAATAAGAGATAGTCCCACTCATAGACAGAAGTTGAAAAATAACAAAGGCATAAGAGAAAACACAAAGCAGAACATGGACTGGAGTTTGTGTACTGTACCAAAGTATAAGACTCTGGTGTCAGGAGGAGGTTTCAAGTCCTGGAACATGATGGTGGAGGAGGAGCTGTGAGGGGGTAGGTTGTTATGTGGAAAAGTGAGAAATGGGGGTTCCTGGAAGATGGCGGACTGAGAAGCTGCTAGTGGCTTGAGCTCTGACCTCATCATCTGGAAACAGTAGGATTTTCTGCCTTTAGTAGGCCAGTCAATAAAGGGTCCTAGTGGTGACACCAAGGAGGTGACTATAACTTAATTTGGGTTAAAAAATAGAGTAGAAAAAAGGGGAAAATTTTTTCTTTTAAATTATTATTCCCAAAGTGCACCTCCTACCCCTCCCCCCCATAACCAGTCCCTGGGGACCAGCTCCTAGCAGGCTCCCCTGCTGAGATTCTTTCTTTACCAAGATTCCTGTCCCACCAAGAAGTATCATTCATTCTAAGTCGATTCCCTTCTGAAACCTCTGGAAAAGTTACACATGTATAAACATGTTACACATGTATAAAAATGTTACACATGTATAAACTACTGTTGACCGTAAACCACTAATTCCCCTAAATAAAAAAAATGAACCCAGCCAAAAGTGGTGAGAGGATAAGAACAGAATACTCACTCATGAAGACAGCAGAGTCTCAAGGCCATATGAAAATTACACCAAGTGATGTCAGAGAAATTCAATAAAGGCAATAATGACATACCACTTCACTACTGTGAGAATGTTATACATCACAAAGGATAGTAACAACAAATGCTGGAAAGGTTTTTAGGGGATGGGGGAGGGGTAAAGTTACACTCCGGTACTGCCTGTGGGAATATAAGTGTTTCCAACCCCTTTGGAGAGCAATCTGGAGAACTCTTAAAAGTCTAAAAGTTGACCTACCCTATGACCCTCCATTTCCTCTCCTAGGGATATATTGTATGGATCCAAACACATCCAAAAAGATCTGTGTATACCTATGTTCATCACAACATGATTTGTAATAGGAAAGTTCTGCTTATACCTATATACATAGCAGCAATAATTAAAACCTGGAAGCAACCCATGTGTCCAAAAACAGATCAGTGGTTGAGTAAGTTGTGGGATATATACACAATGGAATACATCTTAGCTGTTAAAAAATGTGAATTCAACTTCTTCACCTCCTCTTAGATGGAGCTTAAAGAAATCATGTTAAGTGAAATATTCCAGAAAGAGCAGGAATAAGAGATAGTCCCACTCATAGACAGAAGTTGAAAAATAACAAAGGCATAAGAGAAAACACAAAGCAGAACATGGACTGGAGTTTGTGTACTGTACCAAAGTATAAGACTCTGGTGTCAGGAGGAGGTTTCAAGTCCTGGAACATGATGGTGGAGGAGGAGCTGTGGGGGGGGGGTAGGTTGTTATGTGGAAAAGTGAGAAATGGGGGTTCCTGGAAGATGGCGGACTGAGAAGCTGCTAGTGGCTTGAGCTCTGACCACATCATCTGGAAACAGTAGGATTTTCTGCCTTTAGTAGGCCAGTCAATAAGGGATCCTAGCGGTGACACCAAGGAGGTGACTATAACTTAATTTGGGTTAAAACATAGAGTAGAAAAAAAGGGGAAAATTTTTTTCTTTAAAATTATTATTCCCAAAGTGCACCTCCTCCCCCTCCCCCCATAACCAGTCCCTGGGGATCAGCTCCTAGCAGGCTCCCCTGCTGAGCTTCTTTCTTTACCAAGATTCCTGTCCCACCAAGGAGTATCATTCATTCTAAGTCTATTCCCTTCTGAAACCTCTGGAAAAGTGAGAAATGTTACACATGTATAAACTACTGTTGACCGTAAACCACTGATTCCCCTAAATAAAAAAAATGAACCCAGCCAAAAGTGGTGAGAGGATAAGAACAGAATACTCACTCATGAAGACAGTAGAGTCTCAAGGCCATATGAAAATTACACCAAGTGATGTCAGAGAAATTCAATAAAGGCAATAATGACATACCACTTCACTACTGTGAGAATGTTATACATCACAAAGGATAGTAACAACAAATGCTGGAAAGGTTTTTAGGCGATGGGGGAGGGGTAAAGTTACACTCCGGTACTGCCTGTGGGAATATAAGTGTTTCCAACCCCTTTGGAGAGCAGTCTGGAGAGCTCTTAAAAGTCTAAAAGTTGACCTACCCTATGACCCTCCATTTCCTCTCCTAGGGATATATTGTATGGATCCAAACACATCCAAAAAGATCTGTGTATACCTATGTTCATCACAACATGATTTGTAATAGGAAAGTTCTGCTGATACCTATATTCATAGCAGCAATAATTAAAACCTGGAAGCAACCCATGTGTCCAAAAACAGATCAGTGGTTGAGTAAGTTGTGGGATATATACACAATGGAATACATCTTAGCTGTTAAAAAATGTGAATTCAACTTCTTCACCTCCTCTTAGATGGAGCTTAAAGAAATCATGTTAAGTGAAATATTCCAGAAAGAGCAGGAATAAGAGATAGTCCCACTCATAGACAGAAGTTGAAAAATAACAAAGGCATAAGAGAAAACACAAAGCAGAACATGGACTGGAGTTTGTGTACTGTACCAAAGTATAAGACTCTGGTGTCAGGAGGAGGTTTCAAGTCCTGGAACATGATGGTGGAGGAGGAGCTGTGGGGAGGTAGGTTGTTATGTGGAAAAGTGAGAAATGGGGGTTCCTGGAAGATGGCGGACTGAGAAGCTGCTAGTGGCTTGAGCTCTGACCACATCATCTAGAAACAGTAGGATTTTCTGCCTTTAGTAGGCCAGTCAATAAGTGGTCCTAGCGGTAACACCAAGGAGGTGACTATAACTTAATTTGGGTTAAAATATAGAGTAGAAAAAGAGGGGAAATTTTTTTTCTTTTAAATTATTATTCCCAAAGTGCACCTCCTCCCCCTCCCCCCATAACCAGTCCCTGGGGACCAGCTCCTAGCAGGCTCCCCTGTTGAGCTTCTTTCTTTACCAAGATTCCTGTCCCACCAAGGAGTATCATTCATTCTAAGTCTATTCCCTTCTGAAACCTCTGGAAAAGTGAGAAATGTTACACATGTATAAACTACTGTTGACCGTAAACCACTAATTCCCCTAAATAAAAAAAATGAACCCAGCCAAAAGTGGTGAGAGGATAAGAACAGAATACTCACTCATGAAGACAGCAGAGTCTCAAGGCCATATGAAAATTACACCAAGTGATGTCAGAGAAATTCAATAAAGGCAATAATGACATACCACTTCACTACTGTGAGAATGTTATACATCACAAAGGATAGTAACAACAAATGCTGGAAAGGTTTTTAGGGGATGGGGGAGGGGTAAAGTTACACTCCGGTACTGCCTGTGGGAATATAAGTGTTTCCAACCCCTTTGGAGAGCAGTCTGGAGAACTCTTAAAAGTCTAAAAGTTGACCTACCCTATGACCCTCCATTTCCTCTCCTAGGGATATATTGTATGGATCCAAACACATCCAAAAAGATCTGTGTATACCTATGTTCATCACAACATGATTTGTAATAGGAAAGTTCTGCTTATACCTATATTCATAGCAGCAATAATTAAACCTGGAAGCAACCCATGTGTCCAAAAACAGATCAGTGGTTGAGTAAGTTGTGGGATATATACACAATGGAATACACCTTAGCTGTTAAAAAATGTGAATTCAACTTCTTCACCTCCTCTTAGATGGAGCTTAAAGAAATCATGTTAAGTGAAATATTCCAAAAAGAGCAGGAATAAGAGATAGTCCCAGTCATAGACAGAAGTTGAAAAATAACAAAGGCATAAGAGAAAACACAAAGCAGAACATGGACTGGAGTTTGTGTACTGTAGCAAAGTATAAGACTCTGGTGTCAGGAGGAGGTTTCAAGTCCTGGAACATGATGGTGGAGGAGGAGCTGTGGGGGGGGGTAGGTTGTTATGTGGAAAAGTGAGAAATGGGGGTTCCTGGAAGATGGCGGACTGAGAAGCTGCTAGTGGCTTGAGCTGTGACCACATCTTCTGGAAACAGTAGGATTTTCTGCCTTTAGTAGGCCAGTCAATAAGGAGTCCTAGCAGTGACACCAAGGAGGTGACTATAACTTAATTTGGGTTAAAATATAGAGTAGAAAAAGAGGGGAAATTTTTTTCTTTTAAATTATTATTCCCAAAGTGCACCTCCTCCACCTCCCCCCCATAACCAGTCCCTGGGGACCAGCTACTAGCAGGCTCCCCTGCTGAGCTTCTTTCTTTACCAAGATTCCTATCCCACCAAGAAGTATCATTCATTCTAAGTCGATTCCCTTCTGAAACCTCTGGAAAAGTTACACATGTATAAACATGTTACACATGTATAAAAATGTTACACATGTATAAACTACTGTTGACCGTAAACCATTAATTCCCCTAAATAAAAAAAATGAACCCAGCCAAAAGTGGTGAGAGGATAAGAACAGAATACTCACTCATGAAGACAGCAGAGTCTCAAGGCCATATGAAAATTACACCAAGTGATGTCAGAGAAATTCAATAAAGGCAATAATGACATACCACTTCACTACTGTGAGAATGTTATACATCACAAAGGATAGTAACAACAAATGCTGGAAAGGTTTTTAGGGGATGGGGGAGGGGTAAAGTTACACTCCGGTACTGCCTGTGGGAATATAAGTGTTTCCAACCCCTTTGGAGAGCAGTCTGGAGAACTCTTAAAAGTCTAAAAGTTGACCTACCCTATGACCCTCCATTTCCTCTCCTAGGGATATATTGTATGGATCCAAACACATCCAAAAAGATCTGTGTATACCTATGTTCATCACAACATGATTTGTAATAGGAAAGTTCTGCTGATACCTATATTCATAGCAGCAATAATTAAACCTGGAAGCAACCCATGTGTCCAAAAACAGATCAGTGGTTGAGTAAGTTGTGGGATATATACACAATGGAATACACCTTAGCTGTTAAAAAATGTGAATTCAACTTCTTCACCTCCTCTTAGATGGAGCTTAAAGAAATCATGTTAAGTGAAATATTCTGACCACATTCTGACTCTGACCACATCATCTAGAAACAGTAGGATTTTCTGCTTTTAGTAGGCCAGTCAATAAGGGGTCCTACCGTTGACACCAAGGAGGTGACTATAACTTAATTTGGGTTAAAACATAGAGTAGAAAAAGAGGGGAAATTTTTTTTCTTTTAAATTATTATTCCCAAAGTGCACCTCCTCCCCCTCCCCCCCATAACCAGTCCCTGGGGACCAGCTCCTAGCAGGCTCCCCTGCTGAGCTTCTTTCTTTACCAAGATTCCTGTCCCACCAAGGAGTATCATTCATTCTAAGTCTATTCCCTTCTGAAACCTCTGGAAAAGTTACACATGTATAAACTACTGTTGACCGTAAACCATTAATTCCCCTAAATAAAAAAAATGAACCCAGCCAAAAGTGGTGAGAGGATAAGAACAGAATACTCACTCATGAAGACAGCAGAGTCTCAAGGCCATATGAAAATTACACCAAGTGATGTCAGAGAAATTCAATAAAGGCAATAATGACATACCACTTCACTACTGTGAGAATGTTATACATCACAAAGGATAGTAACAACAAATGCTGGAAAGGTTTTTAGGGGATGGGGGAGGGGTAAAGTTACACTCTGGTACTGCCTGTGGGAATATAAGTGTTTCCAACCCCTTTGGAGAGCAGTCTGGAGAACTCTTAAAAGTCTAAAAGTTGACCTACCCTATGACCCTCCATTTCCTCTCCTAGGGATATATTGTATGGATCCAAACACATCCAAAAAGATCTGTGTATACCTATGTTCATCACAACATGATTTGTAATAGGAAAGTTCTGCTTATACCTATATTCATAGCAGCAATAATTAAACCTGGAAGCAACCCATGTGTCCAAGAACAGATCAGTGGTTGAGTAAGTTGTGGGATATATACACAATGGAATACATCTTAGCTGTTAAAAAATGTGAATTCAACTTCTTCACCTCCTCTTAGATGGAGCTTAAAGAAATCATGTTAAGTGAAATATTCCAAAAGAGCAGGAATAAGACATAGTCCCACTCATAGACAGAAGTTGAAAAATAACAAAGGCATAAGAGAAAACACAAAGCAGAACATGGACTGGAGTTTGTGTACTGTAGCAAAGTATAAGACTCTGGTGTCAGGAGGAGGTTTCAAGTCCTGGAACATGATGGTGGAGGAGGAGCTGTGGGGGGGGTAGGTTGTTATGTGGAAAAGTGAGAAATGGGGGTTCCTGGAAGATGGCGGACTGAGAAGCTGCTAGTGGCTTGAGCTCTGACCACATCATCTGGAAACAGTAGGATTTTCTGCCTTTAGTAGGCCAGTCAATAAGGGGTCCTAGCGCTGACACCAAGGAGGTGACTATAACTTAATTTGGGTTAAAACATAGAGTAGAAAAAAAGGGGAAAATTTTTTTCTTTTAAATTATTATTCCCAAAGTGCACCTCCTCCCCCTCCCCCCATAACCAGTCCCTGGGGACCAGCTCCTAGCAGGCTCCCCTGTTGAGCTTCTTTCTTTACCAAGATTCCTGTCCCACCAAGGAGTATCATTCATTCTAAGTCTATTCCCTTCTGAAACCTCTGGAAAAGTGAGAAATGTTACACATGTATAAACTACTGTTGACCGTAAACCACTAATTCCCCTAAATAAAAAAAATGAACCCAGCCAAAAGTGGTGAGAGGATAAGAACAGAATACTCACTCATGAAGACAGCAGAGTCTCAAGGCCATATGAAAATTACACCAAGTGATGTCAGAGAAATTCAATAAAGGCAATAATGACATACCACTTCACTACTGTGAGAATGTTATACATCACAAAGGATAGTAACAACAAATGCTGGAAAGGTTTTTAGGGGATGGGGGAGGGGTAAAGTTACACTCCGGTACTGCTGGTGGGAATATAAGTGTTTCCAACCCCTTTGGAGAGCAGTCTGGAGAACTCTTAAAAGTCTAAAAGTTGACCTACCCTATGACCCTCCATTTCCTCTCCTAGGGATATATTGTATGGATCCAAACACATCCAAAAAGATCTGTGTATACCTATGTTCATCACAACATGATTTGTAATAGGAAAGTTCTGCTGATACCTATATTCATAGCAGCAATAATTAAAACCTGGAAGCAACCCATGTGTCCAAAAACAGATCAGTGGTTGAGTAAGTTGTGGGATATATACACAATGGAATACATCTTAGCTGTTAAAAAATGTGAATTCAACTTCTTCACCTCCTCTTAGATGGAGCTTAAAGAAATCATGTTAAGTGAAATATTCCAGAAAGAGCAGGAATAAGAGATAGTCCCACTCATAGACAGAAGTTGAAAAATAACAAAGGCATAAGAGAAAACACAAAGCAGAACATGGACTGGAGTTTGTGTACTGTAGCAAAGTATAAGACTCTGGTGTCAGGAGGAGGTTTCAAGTCCTGGAACATGATGGTGGAGGAGGAGCTGTGGGGGGGGGGGTTGGTTGTTATGTGAAAAAGTGAGAAATGGGGGTTCCTGGAAGATGGCGGACTGAGAAGCTGCTAGTGGCTTGAGCTCTGACCACATCATCTAGAAACAGTAGGATTTTCTGCCTTTAGTAGGCCAGTCAATAAGGGGTCCTACCGTTGACACCAAGGAGGTGACTATAACTTAATTTGGGTTAAAACATAGAGTAGAAAAAGAGGGGAAATTTTTTTTCTTTTAAATTATTATTCCCAAAGTGCACCTCCTCCCCCTCCCCCCCATAACCAGTCCCTGGGGACCAGCTCCTAGCAGGCTCCCCTGTTGAGCTTCTTTCTTTACCAAGATTCCTGTCCCACCAAGGAGTATCATTCATTCTAAGTCTATTCCCTTCTGAAACCTCTGGAAAAGTGAGAAATGTTACACATGTATAAACTACTGTTGACCGTAAGCCACTAATTCCCCTAAGTAAAAAAAATGAACCCAGCCAAAAGTGGTGAGAGGATAAGAACAGAATACTCACTCATGAAGACAGCAGAGTCTCAAGGCCATATGAAAATTACACCAAGTGATGTCAGAGAAATTCAATAAAGGCAATAATGACATACCACTTCACTACTGTGAGAATGTTATACATCACAAAGGATAGTAACCACAAATGCTGGAAAGGTTTTTAGGGGATGGGGGAGGGGTAAAGTTACACTCCGGTACTGCTGGTGGGAATATAAGTGTTTCCAACCCCTTTGGAGAGCAGTCTGGAGAACTCTTAAAAGTCTAAAAGTTGACCTACCCTATGACCCTCCATTTCCTCTCCTAGGGATATATTGTATGGATCCAAACACATCCAAAAAGATCTGTGTATACCTATGTTCATCACAACATGATTTGTAATAGGAAAGTTCTGCTTATACCTATATTCATAGCAGCAATAATTAAAACCTGGAAGCAACCCATTTGTCCAAAAACAGATGAGTGGCTGAGAAAGTAGTGGTACACAAGGGAATACTACTCAGCTATTAAGAATGATTAATTTACCTTCTTGGTCTCATCTTAGAATGATCTTGAAGGAATCCCGTTAAGTGAGATAAGCCAGAAAGAGAAGGATGAATATAGGATGATTCCATTCATGGTCAGAAGCAAATAAGAGCATAAAAGACAAACACAATGTAGTACTTGGATTGGGTTTGGTGTATTTAACCAAAGTGAAGGACTCTAAAAGATAAAGGGTTTTCAGGTTCACTGTATGGGAATCAGGGTGGGGAACAGTCATTGGGTGGTGGGAGCATTTGAAACTGTACTAACTTATAGTCTTACAAATAACTATTAATTCAATTGTTCAATGGGAAAAACATATTGAATATTTCAAGTTTTATAAATGTCTACTTTTTAATCTAAGTATATATTTCCTTAACCAAAGTGTTTAATGTATCAAATTTATAAACTGATTGAATTCAGATCTTGGCGTTAAATTGTCTATACAGTTGTTTTCTGTTATTATTGTTTTTTAATACTAATTTACTCTTTTTTATTATTACCAAATGCTCTCCTCAACTCTGGCTTGTGGTGGTGCTGGAGACTGGATTTAAGACCTTGGAGCCTCATGCACAAAAGATTTTGCACAACCAATATGTTATCTCCCAGTCCTTCACATCATATTTTACTGCTCTGTCTACCCAACTCCTCCATTTGTCCCCTTACCTCATTGACAGTCCATCCATTGACTCTTGTTACAACAATACATACATTCACACAACAATACATACATTATTTGGGCAGTAAAAATAATGGTTCTCATCTGAAGCCCAGGAACTCTATGCATATCTTCTTCGGTTATGTATCAGAAGGGAATTAAGGCTGTGGGTGGAATTAGTGTTGTTGATCAGCTGACCATAGGGAAGGAAGAGGGGCTAATATGGTTTATCCAGATGAGCTCTGTGCAGTCACAAGAGTCTTTAAACATTTTTTAAGCAAGCAAATAAAAGGAACTTGGAGATAGCTCACCTGGTAGAGTGCCTATTTATCATGTGTGAGGACTTGGGTTCAAGTCTTTGGCCCCCACATGGGAACACCTGCATGAGAGAAGGTTCATGAGCAGTGGCACAGTGCTGTGGTGTCTGTCCTTACCTCTTTGTCTCTATCTCTCATTCCCTCTCTGTTGAAAAAATAAACACATAAGACTGGTGAAATAGCTCCCTTGGCTAGTGTGCATTACCATGTGCTCAACCGGGTTGGAGGCCGAACCCCAACTACACTGAAGGAGGCTTCAGTGTCATGGTCTCTTTCATTCTCTATTTCTCTGCCTCTCTGCTTCTGTCTAAAAAAAGAGTAGAACTAGATAAATAAATTCAAAAGAGTCCGCCTGGAGTGGTGTGAACCTCTGCAATCAGCTTGGTGGTGAAAAAGAAGGAAGAAGAGGGGAGGGAGGAAGAGGAGGAGGACCAGGAGGAGACTGAAACAATACTGAAATTAAACAAAGATATACAAGGCCAGAGAT
The DNA here is from genome assembly GCF_950295315.1 of Erinaceus europaeus. Lineage (NCBI taxonomy): Eukaryota > Metazoa > Chordata > Mammalia > Eulipotyphla > Erinaceidae > Erinaceus > Erinaceus europaeus. Next base: position 42,879,439 of record NC_080185.1, read on the forward strand.
GTCCTCTTTCGAAGGTGATATTGAAGCTGAAGCTTGAATAAGAGAAATCAGAATGGGAACAACTGAAGCCCAGCCCTTTAGTTGCTATTGCCATGTGAGATTGTGCAGAATAGGTCCTTACTGCAGCACCCAGCAGCGGTGCAGATGGGCCTGAACTTTCACTCACCCATCAGATGCAGTCAGAGCTATAACTGCCTGGAGAGAGAACTTTATCTCTTGACCCCAAAGTGCCAGGGACCAGAAACCAGCAGGGCTCTAGGTTTCAGAAGGGTGTCTCTTCTTTTTAGAACAAAGGCCCTCTGTGGGCTGGTGGAGACCCTGCTCCAGCTTTCACCGTGGCTGGTTTCCCCACACTTTTCAAGTCTTGGCTTCCTCCTCACCTCCTCCAAGAGGCCACCTGGGATTTCAGGCATTTTCTTTTCTTTCTCTTTTTCTTTCTTTTTTTAATACCAGAACACTGCTCAGCTCTGGCTTATGGTGATGTGAGGGATTGAATCTGGGACTTTGGAGCCTCAGGCATGAGAGTCTGTTTGCATAAACATTATGCTATCTACCCCCACCCAACTTCAGGAATTTTCCATGCCAGTACAGTTTCCATTTCCTTCATAGAACTTACCAACATTGTGCTTTCTCACTAGAAGCTTCTCAAGAACAGATATCTTGTTGACTTTGCACAGTGCTGATGTTTCCCCCAGTACAGAATAGGGATAGCTCAGGGAGAAGTGACAGCAGATGAGAAACAGAGCGAGAGAGCAACACAAAAATTGAAGAAGGGGTCTGGGGTGAGGCAGAGAAAATAAGGGGTAACTTCTCAATCAAGAGAGAAGCAAGGGTTAACTTCTTTTTCTTAATGTTTTAAAAAATAAAATGGAAACATTAACAAGACCATAGGATAAGAGGGGTACAATCCCACACAATTCCTACCACCAGAACTCCATATCCCATTCCCTCCCCTGATAGCTTTCCTATTCTTTATCCCTCTGAGAGTATGGGTCCAGGGTCATTATGGGATGCAGAAGGTGGAAGGTCTGGCTTCTGTAATTGTTTCCCCGCTGTACATGGGCATTGGCCAGTTGATCCATGCTGACAGTCTGTCTCTCTCCCTAATGGGGCAGGGATCTGGGAAGGCGGGTCTCCAAGACACACCATGGGGTCCTCTGTCCAAGGTTAAAGAAACAACTGCCATTGGTGACAACCTTCCCCCTCCTTTCAGCATAAACAGGGCTTTCTACCTTTCTGTTGCTGTTATCAAAGTGGTCTTGGTCAGCAGCCTTAGAATCTTCTACTTCTGCCTAAGAGTTATCTTCTAATAACCCAAACAAATTATATTCCCTTTATAACAGAAAAAATAAAAATAGCCGGTTAAGTTTGTTCCTGAGTTACTATGGGAAAGTTGATAACTGTATAAAAGGATAAGCAATGCTGTGCTTGGGGCTGGTTTTTTTTTTCATTAGTGATTTAATAATGATTGATAAGATTATTAGATAACAGAGGTATAATTCCATACAGTTCCCATAACTAGAGTTCCATGTTCCATCCCATCCACTGGAAACTTCACTATTCTTTTTCTTAATTTCATTAGTGATTTAATATTGATTTACAAAATTATAAGATAAAAGGGATACAACTCTGCTCTGTTTCCACCACCAGAGTTCTGTATTCCCATTCACTCCACTGGTAACTACAGCAGTTCTCCTAAGGTTGCAGATATGGGTTAACTTATTTCTTGTTGCTGAGGACTTATTCTGATGCAGTCTCCGCCCCCAGGTTTTTCTATGCCCCGCTAAATCCTAGAGTGCCCCCTTTCAACCAATCCTGGCCCTACACGGCACCCCTGGTTGTCGCCCAATAAAAAGCCCCCTCACCCCTCCCTTCTCTCTCTCTGGGCTCTCGGCTCTCCCTCTCTGAGGTCTCGCTCCCTGCTCTCCCCCGTGGTCGGCCATTGCTGGCTGGCTCCACGTGGTCTGAACCAAACCTCCCCCCCCCATCCTATAATAAAGATCTGTGTACCCCTTTGCTCTGGACCTCCGCTCTCTTCTCCGCGGTGCAGCCCGACACCAGACCACCTCAACAACATCTTCTATAACTATCTGTCCATATTTTTATATATTTGCACATTTTCCCATGATTCCATTTTCTCTTCCTTTCCAAGTCATACCTACACCTATTACTACTTCCAAATGCCCCTCCATTTTTCCTCTTCTCTCTCCGGGTCCTGATGGAGTTGAAGTTCAGAGCCCTCAGATAATCTTCACCCATCATTTCTCCCTCACTGACAATATGGACCAAAAATCTTTTTGGGATGAAGAAGATGTGAGTTCTGTCTTCTGTAGTTGCTTCTCCACTAGACATGGGTTTTGGCAGGTTGTTCCATCCCCCCAGCCTGTGTCTATCTTTCCCTAGTATGGTAGGGCTCTGGAGAGGTGAGGTTCCAGCACACAATGGTGAGGTTGTCTGTCCAGAGAAGTCAGGATGGAATCATGACAGTGTCAGCAACTTGGTGGCTGAAACATGGTAAAATATAAAGTAGGACATGATTAATAACAGGAACTAAAAAGCAGGAATAGAGTAGATGAGAATAGGGATCTTAGGGTGGAAAGAAGTGAGGAAGTCCATTTTAGGTGTGTTCCTAGGGGCCTATGACTATCATAGTTTTTGCTTAAGTTTTATAGCTAACATGGAGGTAGAGAAAATAATGTCTGAGAAGATGGTGTCAGAATTCAAAAAAAAGGACTAGAATGTTGGACTAGAGCAGAGTAGCTCCCAATCTTGAAGAAAATCTATGAATGAGATGAACTGTTTACCCCATCCACCTGACCCAGGCCTCATCGATATTTATATTTAGCACAGGAGCCTCCTGTGTAACCTCTGAGTCCCTGTTGGTCTGAGCTTGTAGTTCATGGTCACATCTGGGAACATTCTAGGCTGCATTCATTTCAGGACAAGTCCTCCTCAGGTGGCAGAGTAGGAAGACCCAGCCTCCCTTTGGAGACTGGGGCAGTCCCTGCTACTGCTACTTTATAGTGAGGATAAGGTGCTGGGGAGGCCCACAGGAGGGCTTATACAAATGTTCCTGATGGAAGTGACCAGTGATGGTGGAGAGAGAAGTCTATTAGAGGTCCAGGGTCATCCTATTTGTGTGGAAATCCAAGGATTCCCTAACTAGGGCTCTAGATGATTGTATGGCTTGGTATTGACCAAAAAGGCCATTATTAATTGAGCCAATCTCTTGCTCTTATCCAGCTTTTATAGTACTTTATTTAACTGACAGGCTTAGACTTTCTCCCAGTTGTTAAAGTGTCGAGTGTCATTTCTTGTACCCAACAGTTTGTGAAGTTTTGGGGATTCGTCTTCTTTGGGCCTTTCTGCTACATTGCCAAGATAGTTTGGTCTAAGTCTGATCAACTAGAAAATTTATGATGCCTTCTTTAGGCACTTCTACTAGGATTCCAGGCCTACTAGGTTTAAGTCTAATCATAGAGGGCTATTAAGCATTTTTCCTTGAGTTATATAATTGCCCCTTTACTTATGGATTCATGTACACCTGTACCCAGTACCCTAAACCCCACCTTATGTCTAGCATCTGCAACTTTGTTAGATGATGTGTCATCTGAAATGGAACTAGGCAGTCCTGTGTGTTAGGAAAGACCTCACCACATTAGAGGGGTTAGAGGGTTGACACCTCATGTTTGGTGTCTCTGGTGACAATTCACAGTAAGAATTCAGTAGCAGCATAACATGGCATAGCAGCACTGGTAGCACTGATTAAGTTGAGGGGAACAGAGGCAGCATGACAGTAAGGAATCATAGAGAAGAAACATCAAGAAATAGGGGCATAATCTTAGAGGTTCCAGGACTAGGAAATATGAGGATCTTAAAGAGAATGGAAGAAACTTCCTTATATTTTATCCCTCTGGGAGTATGGGCCAAAATTCTTTATGGGGTACAGAAAGTGGAAAGTCTGGCTTCTGTAATTGCTTCTTCACTGGACATGGGAATTGGCAGGTCAATCCATACCCCTAGCTTGTTTCTGTCTTTCCCTAGTGGGGTAAGACTCTGGAGAGCTGAAACTTCTGGATAAATTGGTGAGGTTGTCTGCCCAGGGAGATTAGTATGGCATCATAGTAGTGTCTGCAACTTGGTGGCTGAAAGCAGGACAAATTTCTTCTTTTGAAGATTTTTTTTTGCCTCCAGGGTTATCGCTGGGGCTCAGTACCTGCACTATGAATCCACTGCTCCTGCAGGCTATTTTTTCCATTTTGTTGCCCTGGTTTTTTATCATTGTTGTTATTATTGCTGTCATTGTTGTTGTATAGGACAGGGAGAAAATGAGAGAGGAGGGGAAGACAGAGAAAATTTGAGAAAGACAGACACCTGCAAACCTGCTTCACCGCTTGTGAAGTGAACCCCCCCCCCCGCAGGTGGGGAGCTGGGGACTCTAACTGGTATCCTTAGGCTGGTCCTCATGTTTCGCGCCATGTGCACTTAACCCGCTGCACCACCACCCAGCCCCCCCCCCAAATTGTTTAATAAATAGGAACACAAAGGTAGGAATACAGTAGATGTAATTAGGTGTCTTCATGTGGGAAGAAGCTAGAAAGTCTACTTTAGGTATGTTCCAAGAAGCCTACGACTTTAGTAATTTTTTTCCTCAGCCTGATAGTTAACATGCAGGTGGATTAAAAATATTGTCTGAGAAGACGGGATAGAAAGCGGATTAGGTCAAAGAGTAGCTCCCAAACATGAAGAAAATATAAATACCATCAATCTGAGCTTGGAACCACATATATTCCTATATATGTAACCACTGAGTCCCTGTCTGATCACAGTTAGGAACATTCTAGACTGCACTCATTTCAGGACCCATCTTCCTAGAGTGGCAGAGTAGGCTGGCCCAGCCACCCTTCAGAGCATGGGGCAATTCCTACCATTGCTGCTCTAGAGTGAGGGCAAGGTCGTGGAGAGGCCTACAAGAGGTTTTATGATAATTTTCTTGATGGAAGTGACCAGTGATGGTGGAGAGAGGGATCTATTAGAGGACTAGGCCCATCATATATTTGTGGGAATTCAAGGATTGGCATCCCCCAGCCTGTTTCTATCTTTCCCTAGTGGGGTAGGGCTCTGGAGAGGTGAGACTTCACGACACATTGGTGAGTTCATCTCTGGGGCTCAGTTTTTGGGTATGGACCTGCTGAGTCAATAATGCCAGCATTGGGGCTGGATAGTGGTTCCTCCCACTATCAACCTCGGTTTAGTGCACACACTGTAGTGCACAAGGACCAGAGTTCAAACTTCATGAGTAATGAAGCAGTGCTGTGATTCTTTCTCTCTATATCTGTCTATCTATCTCTATCTCTCTCCCCTCCTTACCCCTCATCCTCTCCTCTCCTCTTCTTTTTCTGTCTCTGTCTCTATCCAAAATAAATAAAATAAATTTAAAAAATAGTCAGAAAAATAATAACGCTTGCATTAAATAAACACTGCTTTCTGCCTAATTGGCTCTGTGTATCCAATATCTCTGTATGAAAATCAGACAACAGGGGTCGGGGAAGTAGCATACTGATAATGCAAAAGGACTCTCATGCTTGAGACTCCAAGATCCTAAGTTCAATTCCCAGTAACACCATAAACCAGAGTTGAGCAGTGCTCTAGAAAAAAAAACACACTAAGAGTCTAAACTGGTACCTTACCCTAGCACCTCCTGCCACACTGAATGGCATTCAGAGTGTGTCTCAATGTTGTCAGCGAAGTGCAAGTTTAGCCAGCATGTCTCATACTGAATGTCTCATACAGGCATTCAATCTCTGTTGGTTCTGACAAGCACCTTTGGTGCACTATCTAAGGCTCGCCACTAGGTGGAGCAGTGCAACTGTGCTTTGGATTATAGATCAGCCTCTAGAGGTGGAGCAAAGAGGAATGCCACGTTTTTGTGGTTTAAGGTTTGTTGGTGTATTTATTCATTTAGTCCTTTATTTGTATATTGTACCTTTGGAAATCCTGGCTTTAGGCCTCCTCATTGCAGGAGGGTGGGTTAGGCATTGCCTTCAGGGAAAGTTCTCCTTGTGGTTTCTTTGTCTTTATTCTTCCAACTTCTCTATATAAAAATCTTTAGGTTCAATATTGGGGCAGCTTGGAATATTCCTACTCATGACCACAGAATGCAAACTCAGATATGCAGGGATGCAGCGGTCACATAGGCTCCTAAGCTGAATATGGGCCCAGAGCAAATCAAATCGATGGGGTTTATAGTCACCAATAGTTATACCCCTTTCCCATATTAGGGAGCTTCTCTCTTCCCTGATCCAGCTTTCTGGTACTTTTCCAGCCATGACATCATCTCTCCAGACAATAACTTGAATCCACATGCATATCGGATTTCAAGCTCAGGGAAAAAGAAAACTAGTATAGCCACAGACCCTTTGGAATATAACTAAAATATGCCTACTAGCTATCTACAAAATGGAGGACCCCCCCCCAACTCTTCATCTGCACTATTACAACCTTTGAGTTCATGATTGATCAACAATTTGTTTGGCTTTGTATGTTTACTCTCTTTTCAGCCACCAGGTTCCAGAGGCTAGCATGATGCCAACCAGACTTCCCTGGACAGACAACCCCACCAATGTGTCCTGGAGCTCCGATTCCCCAAAGCCCCACCCTACTAGGGAAAGAGACAGGCAGGCTGGGAGTGTGGATCTACCTATCAACACCCATGTTCAGCGGGGAAGTAATTATAGTAGCCAGACCTTCCGCCTTCTGCATCCCACAATGATCTTGGGTCCATGCTCCCAGAGGGTTAAATAATAGGAAAGCTATCAGGGGAGGGGATGGGATATGGAGTTCTGGTGGGGGGGATTGTGTGGAATTGTACCCCTCTTATCCTATGGTTTTGTCAGTGTTTCCTTTTTATAAATAAATAATAATAAAAAGAGTCTTTACTCTGCACTCATCCCCATCCCCACGAAGCTCCGCCCCACCCTCTCACCTCCTACCCTCTGCTTTACTTCCCTCCCACTCAATTTTATGGAGATACAAATAGCATGCAGCATTGTGTAAAGGTAAGGTGTACAGTCTGATGGTTTGACATATGCATATGTTGTGAAGTGATTACCTCAGTAAAGCTAATGCATTAGGTGGTCAAAGAGGACAACTTTCCCTGAATAGAGATGAACCAGTCTTCAGTCAAGGGTATAGCAGTAACTGAGTTTACATGCTAGAATCTCTAAACAAGCTCTCAAAATATATTGCTCACAGGTGATTATTTACTGTTGTTACCATTTTGGTCATTCCTGTAAGTAAGTATAAAATATTTAAATTACTTCATATATGCATCATGGCTCCCACTTTATGCTTTAAGTGTTTAGAAATATATAAGCATAGAAGAAAGTCTAGAAAAGATAGTGGTGACTTCTGCAGAGTAGCATTGTGGGTAACTTTAATTTTATTTTAACTTTCTAAATCTAATTTTGTGTAATTAGTGTATATTACCTTTAAATCATTAGGATATTACTAAGGGAAACCCAAGATAGGGCATGAAAGAACCATATCTCATGGTAAGTATAAATAAATGTTTAATGAATCTATAAGATAAGGTACTGTGCCTATTTTAGAGATTCTAATTTCATTTGCTATAAAAAATAGGGTTTATTTGTTTCTTTTTATGCCAGTAAAACTTTTTAATTAGTGCTGGAAGGATATTTCAAACTCTTAACGTACAGGGTGTACATACCTGAGGGGCTAGGTTCGAGCCCTGGCACCACCATAGCTGTTATTCCTCTCCCTCTGCTTCTGCCTATACCTCTGCCTCCGCCTCCACCTCTGCCTCTGCCTCTCCCTCTTCCATACAAAAATAAATACGCAAGGGCCAGGTAGTGGTGCACCCAGTTGAGTGTACACCTTATTATGCTTAACGAACCAGATTCGAGCACCCAGACCCTACCTGCAAGGGGAAAGCTTCGTGAACAATGAATCAGTGCTTCCTATGTTTACCTCTATGTCTCCCCTTTCCATTTCAGTCTACCTCTGTTTTATCAAATAAAAAGTTAGGAAAGAGAAAAAAGGGTAAATGGCTGCTGGGATGGGTAGATTTGTTGTGCAAGCTCCAGCAATAGCCCTGGTGGTAAATACTAAATAAAAAAATTTAAATTGTAATTTAGAGAGTGTGCATTAGATTTAGACTTTATTTAACATTGGCTTACAGGAGTATGCCATTTTTGGATATAGCTAAATACACACATCTGTACATGCGCACATACACACTCATGAGTGTGCACTTATGCATTAAGACTCACTACACCAGGGAGTCCGGTGGTAGCACAGGGGGTTAAGCACAGGTGGGGCAAAGTGCAAGGACCGGTGTAAGGATCCCGGTTCTAGCTCCCCGGCTCCCCACCTGCAAGGGATTCGCTTCACAGGCAGTGAAGCAAGTCTGCAGGTGTCTATCTTTCTCTCCCCCTCTCTGTCTTCCCCTCCTCTCTCCATTTCTCTCTGTCCTGTCCAACAACGACGACATCAATCACAACAACAATAATAACTACAACAATTAAAAAAAACATGAGCAACAAAGGGGAACAAATAAGTATTTTTTTAAAAAGACTCACCACACCTACCATCAAAGATCTATTCAGTGCAACTACACCAAAGCCATTCCTTCCCTACACCCTCACTTATATTCCACACTGCCTCTAATAAATACCACAGTTTTCCTAGTCTCTGTGTTAGCTTTGCTATGATTGTTTTTGCAAGTTTGTTTTCTCTATTTATATTTTGCATGATGGCTGTCTCACTTCCTTGCTTAGTTCCTTTAGTGTTACCATTATGCAGTCTCCCCAGCTCTGCAATTTTTCTCAAGTTTATCTAGGTAATTGTGTGTTTAGTTGTTCTGTATGGTGTAGGCACTGAGAAGAAACATAGTCATTAATAAAACTGGGAAAAAAATTCCTGCCTTGCGGACCTGACATTTACATGGGATTAAGAAAATGCAGATGTGGCTAGGTGGGGGTGCAGCTAGTAGAGCACACACATATTACAGTGTGCAAGGACTGGACCTGGGTTCAAACTCTCAGTCCCCACCTACATGAGGGAAGTTTCACAAGTCGTGAAGCAGGTCTGCAGGTGTCTCTCTGTTTCCTTCTCAATTTCTGTCTGTCTCTATTCAAAATAAATAAATACATACACAAATAAAATTTAAAACGAAGGTCCACAAGAATAGATCATGTGATCATTTGCTGATGAGACATTATAAGGAGAAGACAGGAATATGGTACAGGAAGTGCAGAGGTGAAATTTTTTTAACAGGAAGTCCAGGGAAGGCCTCCCAGAGAATAGTGTCAGTTTTAGGACAAGGGCAGGAAAGTTGGCTTACTTGGGAAGGAAATATGTAAAGGACCAGACAATAAATTGCACATTCTGTCTAATCCACCATTAATTGGAATTCAGGCCATTCAAGAATTTCAGACATTGATTTCTTTGTACTTTGCCAAGATTGGGGATATGTTTTGTGACTGATATTCTTAGCTCCAGTCTTTTTTTCTGATACTAAGCAACTAAGCAAAATAATAATAATATTAATATTAATAATAATAAAATTGAAGAAATACAGAGTTATGTGGTATCAAACACATCATCTCCATTTTTCTTTTTTTTAAGTTAGTTTAATTTTTCTCATAATTGATAGAATACAGAGAAATTGAGAGGGATGTCTAAAGGGAAGAGAGTGATAGGGAGAGAAAGAGACAACTGCAACAATGCTTCACCACACGTGAAGCTTCTCACCCCTAGCAAGAGGCCTTGAATCTGGGTTCTAGTACATGGTAACATGTGTTCTCAACCAGGTGTGCCACTACCTGAACCCCTTGTCTCCATTTTTATTTTGGGCAGGTCTAAGAAGGTAAGTAAATGTATTTTCTATACAAATAAAGATTGGAAGGGACCGGTGGTGATACACCAGGTAGAGTGCACATATTACAGTGCACAAGGACTTGGCTTCGAGCCCCAGTCCCCATCTGCAGGGGGAAAGGGTCATGAGTAGTGAAGCAGGACTGAAGGTGTTTTTCTGTCTCTCTCCCTCTCTTTCTCCCTCTTTACTCTCAATCTTTGACTGTTTCTATCCAATAAATAAAGATAATTAAAAAGATTGGATAACTCCTATTGTAGGAAATCTGTGTTTTTGTTCTCTTCAATCCTAAGAACATCTGTGGTCTATATTTGGCTGCAACTTTTACCCTTAGTTGGGTAAAACATTCTTAAATCTAATAAAATTAAGTCAGTGATAATAAAGTGGGCATGTTCTATTTCTGCATGATATCAGTGAAATACAATATTACTTGATTAGATAGCTACAATCCCTATCTTCTAAGTTAAGAAACCACTGGCATCAACAAATTAGTTTTGAAATTTTAGAAAAGGCACAACAGGTGGTCAAGTTAATTTTCCTAAATATAGTGATAAATGTCAGTGAGAGCATTTATCATTTTTGTTGACTGTAGTCTCCATCAATTTGATCTGGGGCCCATATTCAGCTTAAGAGCCTATATAACCTCTGCATCCCTGTAGATCTGATCTCACATTCTGTGGTCATGAGTAGGAATGTTCCAAGCTGCCCCAATTTCAGGACTCATCTTCCTCAGGTGCTAGATAGAGTATGTTGTCCAGCTTCCCTTCAAAGGATGGAACATTCTCTACCATTGTTGAGCCACATTGAGGGCAAGGTCCTATAGGGGCTCACAAAGTGGTCCATTATGTTGTTCCTGATAGAGTTGACCAGTGACAATGGAGAGAGGGATCTATTCGAGGTCTAAGCTCATTGTGTTTGTGTGGGAATCCAGGACTCCCCAACTAGGGCCCCAGATGATAGGGTTGGCCTGATAGTGACTGAAGAGTCATCATTAAAGTATGCTGGTCTCTTGCTCTTATTCTGCTTTTGTGGTCTTTGCTTTGATAAGGTTAGCTTTGGAGTGACTGAGTGAAGTGTAATAGGAAGTAGGTGAGGAGGGTATCTAGGTCTAAGTAGAAACTGTTTCATTAGGTACTTTATGGTGTCTTTTTAGGTCTTTCTACTTGCTTGCTTCATTTATTGACTCACTGCAGACTATTGTGCACTTTTGCTTTCAGGTATATATTTTGCCCTAATTTATGGATACATATGAACATATGCCCTATCTCATGAACCTTGGTCTATATCTCGGTTTTTGGGCTTTGTTAGGAAGTGAACTACTCGAAATGGAATCAAGGAGTCCTATGAGAAAGGAAAGGTCTCACTCAAGTAATGAGGCTGAAGGGTTGACATTCCAAGTTTGACGTACTGGACAAAGTCCGAAGTGAAGCATACCGAGGTGATTGCATTGATTAGGTTGGGATCAGCAGGTGCAGGATCAGTTGGTATGAATTAAGAGAAGCCTGCAGGAAAGTAAGCCCCGCCCTAGAGGTTCCAGAACTGGGGGAAATATGGGCTTTATAGAGGAAGTAGGAGGTTCCTGCTGTCATTTATTATTTTTAATATTTTAATGTATTTTATTCATTTATTCTGGGTAGAGATAGAGAGAGATTAGTAAGGGCGAGAAAGAAAAAAAGAGAAAGAGTACTGCAATACTGTTTCACCAGTCATGTAGCTTCCCCCTGTAGGTGGGGATCAAAAATTTGAACCTTGGGTCCTTATACACTATAATGTGTGCACTCAATCAGTTGTGCCACCACCCAGCCCTAATGAGAATATTTAGAAGTGGGGTTAATAGCCTACATAACAATTTCACCATTCCCAGCAGACATGTTTTCCATTTTTTGTTTTTCTCTTTTATTTGATAAGACAGAAATAAATTGAGATTGAAGAGGAAGACAGAGTTAGAGATGGAAATAGAGATAGAAGTAAAGAGACCTGCAGCACTGTTCTACTGCTTGTGGAACTTCCCTCCTGCAGATGGGGACTGGGGATTTGAACTCGGATACTTGTACACAGTTATGTCTGTACTCTGGGTGCACAAACATCAGGACCTAGTCTCTGTGACTTCTAAGGTTCTGTCCTGTTGGGAACCTTGTTTTACTTATGGTGAGTAAAAATGGATTATGGGACAGTAACATAATTAGCATAGTCAGCCTGACAGCAAGAGCATAGGATCCATGAACACAAACTCACAAGGGATTATGGGTACAAGAGACTAAGCTAGTGCTTGGCAGCAACCCAACCCTTTGTGATTGTACTCTTATTCTGCTCTGTTCCTGCTGTTCTTCACCTGCTCACCTTCTGCTGGGAACCTATTATCATGCCACTTCCCCTGGGACCTGAACACGTGTATCTAAACACTGGCAACAAAGCTTAGGGACTCTTGGCTCCCTGCACATGGCTAAATGGTCTTTCCCTTTTTGCTCATTCTGCTGCCATGGTTGTATATACCTAAATTACCCATGTTGCAAAAAAAAACTGCCATTTGTTAAACTCCCAACAAAAGTGCCACCGAAGTCTCCTATTTTATTTTAATTAGTATACTGTTCAGTTTTAATATGATCCCACCACAGTTCCGCAACTCCCCAATCATATAAAAGTCCACTCTGCTTACTTCCCATGACCTTAGATATGAGGAAAACAGAAATATATCAGTGATTGAGTAACAATATACCTGCAATCTTCTCAAAGAAGTTAAACAGGCCCTCTTCAGCACCATGCTCCACTCTTCTGCCCTCAGCTATAGTGCTTTTGTGAGAGGCAGCACGCACAGGAGGAGCCTGTCCTAACCTGACAGGGAAGGTTGGCTCAGCCCCTCAGTGTGTCACCAGCAGGCCAAATGAGACCACTGAGCACACGTTGTCTCTAACATTTCAGTGCCTCTGCTTTTGTTTCATATTGGGAACACAGCAACACCCACACAATAGTTCTTTGATGACTGTGTCTGGGACAATTACACATTCACACTGATGTTCCTTTGTCTCTCTCTCTCTCTCTCTCTGTGTGTGTGTGTGTGTGTGTGTGTGTGTGTGTTCCATTCTTGCAGAAGCTGCCTCGAGAGCCTGAAAGTCTGTCGACAGCTTCTGATAACAATTTGGGATAGAGTGGCTATGTGATACATCACTCCTGATGGATTTGGGAGAGGGGCACTACATGCTGTTTCCTACAAAATGTTGTTGGGTATATGGCATTTGAGAGGGCCAGCATATGCCTGAGCTGCTCTTGAGCTCTATTTGTTGCCACCAGGGTTATCACTGGGGGGTGGGGTTTGTGTTTGCATGACAAATACACCTCTCCTTAAAGGTATGATAGAGAGGGGGAGAGGGGGGCCCAGTGGTGACACACCAGTTGAGCACACATGTTACAATGTGCAAGGACCCAGATTTGAACCCTTGGTCCCCACCTACAGGAGGAAAGCTTTGAGAATGGTGAAGCAGGGCTGCAGGTGTCTTTCTCTCTAAAGGTAATATATATGTGTGTGTATGTGTGTGTGTAATATATATATATATATATGAAAGAGAGAAGGAGAGACAGAGGAAGAAGGAGGGAGGGGGAGAGAGAGCAAGCGAGAGAGAGAGAGAGAGAGAGAGAGAGAGAGAGAGAGAGAGAGGAGAGACCTGTAGCAACTTCACCACTTGTGAAACTTTCCCCCTGCAGGTTGGTTATGGAGACTTGAACCTGTGTCATTATATATGGTAACATATATCCTTTACTGGGTGCACCCCTGCCAGGCCCCCATTCCTGAGCTTTTAAGAGACAGAAATTCCATCTGATCATTGCCCCCCTGTTTTAGGGTGAAGAAGTTCTAAGAAGTGATTGCCAAACTCAGAATAAATAGATTTCTAAAATAATTAGGTGGATGACTCAGTCATGAGTCACACACTCTTGGAGTCCTTGTTCTGTGACAGGGACTGGGAGAAGCTGTTTCTGTGATTAATTTCATTTAAACGTCACGACAATCCTGTGAGCTACTACGCAGTGCTAGCTGATCCCCATACAGTCAATAAGGACATTAAGCCCCAGACAGAGGAAGTGATCCACAAGTGGTAGATGACAGGAGCCAGGCAATTCCAAAGCAATCACGACATGGCCTAATATTGGTGATCAAAGACCAGTTCTTGTCTCAACTAATGGGGAGAGTGTGGGGAGGGAATAAGAAGGATGGCTTGGATGCAGAAAATACAGCCTCTCTCCTTCTGCCTCTGACTCAACTGCAGCTATGACTCACCAAAGACAGAAGGTCACTCAGCAAGTTGGAAAGGACCCTGGACTTGTAGTTAGGGAGTCAAGGCATGAGTGTCATGGCTCTGGTTGATATCCTGAGGTGACCTCTCTCCCCACCATGCTCACAGGGCTATTCCTTCAATCTTCCACTCCCACCTTCTCTCCAACAAATGGCATCAAAAGCAAAAAATATCTGGAAGCAGGATGCATGGGATAGGGGTAGATGCTGGTTAAGGGACAGGCTTTTATTCCTAGCTAGTCTCTCTCTCTCTCTCTCTCTCTCTCCCTCTCCCTCTCCCTCTCCCTCTCCCTCTCCCTTCTCCCTTCTCCCTCCCTCCCTCTTTCTCTCTCTCTCTCTTTCTCTCTCTCTCTCTCTCTCCCTCTCTCTCTCCCTCTCTCTTTCCCTCCCTCCCTCCCTCTCTCCCTCCCTCCCTCTCTCTCTTTTCTTCATTGTGTATCCTAGGATAGAAACAAAATTCTCTAAGCCAAACTCCTTCCACAGCAGCAGGTGCAAAAGGAAATTGCTGGCTTGTATAATATTCCACAACTTCCTGCTTTAAATGAAAGTACGTTTTGATTAATCTATTTATGTCAGATTTGCAGAGGTATTAGAGAGAAAAAGGAGGAAGAGGGAGGGAAGGAAGAGGAGGGAGAGAGAAAAAGGAGGGGAAGAGAGGAGGGGAAAGAGAAAGAAAAAGGAAGAAAAGAAGGAAGGAAGGAAGGAAGGAAGGAAGGAAGGAAGGAAAGAAGGGAGGAAGGAAAGAAGGGAGGAAAGGAGGAAGGGAGGAAGGGAGGAAGGAAGATAGGAAGGGCGATCCCAATGTCGGGTATTCCATTCTGGAAGTCTCTGTATTGATTATCAGTTTCCTCCCTGAAACTTGTAGGGAGGAACTTGGTGATATTCACATATGCTATGGGGGTGAGAGAGAATGATAACTGTGAGTTATATGTGGGGTGGGCAATCCAGCCCTTTTGACTTGGATTCCAAGCCTAGGGATGGTTGATTTGTTTGTTGTTGTTGCACTTGCCAACATGCCCATCCTGGTCTTCTTACGTTTCTTGCTCTGTCTCAAGCCAAATGTAGCAAGCACAATCTATCCTAAGCATCAGAAGGCTTTTAGGATATGATCCTTGGGCTTTCCACCTTTAGGGTACTTCCCTGCTACTTGCCATCCACAAAAATATCTGGGATATTTCCATGAAATACTGACATTTTACACTCATTCATGTGTATACCACATGAATGTTATAGTCAACAATAAATTTTGCAACTGACACACACCATGGATATAAGCACCAGCATTTGAGAAAAATAATAAACACCAAGACAAAAATAAACTAATGTAATTTTCACCTCATTACACTTTAAGTTTCTTCCAAACACATACACACACACACACACACGCACATGCACACGCACACACACACACACATACACACACACAGAGAATATATATATATATACTCCCAGTGCCCCATTCCACACCCCAGTTGCCCTCCTAACAATACAGAGGTCTGACAGTGTCCCTGGCATTTGGAAATACCACTTGTCTGCCTCATGAGTGGGCTGTAACCTTCACTTATTACACTTATGTAACCATTGGTCAGTCACTTCCCATAAAGCTCTTCTCTGACCTAATTGCACCTCATAATTTGGTGATTTCATAGGTTACAAGAGGCGAGGCTGTCAGGTTTCTATGGAAACCTTTGCTCTATCAACCTTTTTGTAATAAAAAGTAAAAACAAAATAAGGTTAAATCAACTATTCAGTGAGCAGTGGGCTATATTTTCAGGGTAATGTGCTTTTCTGCACTGGGGAATGCTGAAAATCTTTTGCTTCAGACAAAGTTCATTTCTTATCTCTGGGTTTATTTGTTTCATTTTTACATATGTATATATTTTACATTTTTCCATCAGATAAATCTACTGAGTTCCCAGAAAGGAGAAATAATGACTTAGAGAGTGTTCCTTAATCATAAAAGCTATAGCTAGAGGATTAGGTATGTTTTCCTCCCTAGACTCCATATGGGATATGTTTGAATGGGGAAAGGCAAAGAAGATTTGGACATATCAGAAGTCTGGCAAGCCTAAGGTCACATTCAAAACCACCAGCTACAAGCTATGTTCTAGGTTCAAATAGAAAAGTCACAGAAACAGTAGATCCTGTCTTTGGGAAATGACAAAGCAAAAGAAGGTAGTTGGGCACCAGAAAGTCAGGCCCCAAGCAGGTGCCTGAGAAAGAACACCCCTAGTTGAGCAACAACACTGTATTTGGGTTGAACAACTGATTTATGACACAGGTTGTCCACTCAGGGTGTTTCTTGCTCCAAAATAGTGGCACTAGGGAGCAGCTTAGGGAGTTATCCTTGTCTCTGTCTCCCGGAATCACCCTCCACTCCAATTAGTAGCAAATTCTTTGATAAGGGAACATATTCTAATATATGAAATATTAAGGGATAAAGAGTGAAAAATGTGTATTTAGAGACTTTGGTTATTGCTGATTCTCTTATCACATACCATCAGAATAGGAACAATATGCTCCCTCTGTAACTCAGCCTCAAGATTGTGATGATGCTATCTTATCCTTGCCCACCACCCCACCTCACACTAGCAAACTTTATTTATCATTCATTCATTCATTTTTACCAGAGCACTGCTCAGTTCTGGCTTATGGTGGTGCAGGAGATTGAACCTGAGAACTTGAGCCTCAGGCATGAGAATCCTTTTGCAGAAACAGCATGTTGTCTCCCACTAGAAAACATTGGCTGTTCTTAATATTTGTCTATTGACCAAGTTCTCTGCTTACCTAACCATCTAATCTATTTACCTGTTGTATATTTGTAGACATTCATTCTATAGAGATATTCTGGAGCTTCCACTATGCTTCAGGAAACCAAGTTCTATCCCTTGGTCCCCAAACAATACAAATATCCAGAGTTTACTAGGAATTAATGTGCAATTATTTCTGTCTACCAGGCTCATGACTGGGTGCACGAAGAACTCAAGTAGGATGAGTTGCATTCTTTTTAAAAATTTTTTTATTATCTTTATTTATTTATTGGATAGAGACAGTCAGAAATCGAGAGGAAGGGGGAGACAGAGAGGGAAAGAGACAGAGAGACACCTGCAGCCCTGCTTCACCACTCGCAAAGCTTTCCCCCTGCAGGTGGGGACTGGGGGCTCGAACCTGGGTCCTTGCGCATTGCAACATGTACGCTTAACCAGGTGCGCTACCACCCTGCCCCGATGATGAGTTGCATTCTAAGGAAGCTTTCATTCCAGCAGAGCCCAGACGAGGCAGAATTCAGTTCTACCTCACTTCCAAAGATTCCACTTATGGTTAAGCAATGTCTACACAACCTGTAGCCTAGGCAGAACAGTGACCAAGAATTAGGTATGAAAAGGAAAAGAAAGAGCAAAAGAAAACAGGAATGGAAAATGAGATATAAATCCAGTTCTGTGGCCTAGGAGGTGGCACAGTGGATAAAGCTTTGGACTCCCAAGCATGAGGTCTTGAGTTTGATTCCTAGTACCACAAGCACCAAAGTGATGCTATAGTGCTCCCCCCCCCCACCCCAAGCAAGTAACCAACCAACCAAACAAACCAGCTTGGGTCAGGTTTTCCTTGTGTCAGCATCTCTTGATAGCTGAAGCACTGTTTAAAATAACTTGACTCCTCATTACCCTAAGGCCATCCATAGTCCATCTAGCTATGGATGGATAAGCTCTGACACCTTGTCATAGTTGCAGCTGAGTTATTCTGAAATGCATGTGTAGCCATGAATCATACCAGTCAGTGTCCTTAATTCTAAACCACCAAAACTGTACAACGTATTTAGGGAGGAAATGAATTGCTATTCACACAAAGGTTCTTAATGGTTCAAAGAGCTCCTGGGAACCTTAGGAAGCCAAGGCCAGGTGTACACAAGCTAAGATGGTGACTATTATGATATAGAATCATCCCACTTTGTTACCACCAGTGAGTACTAGACATGAAGTCCTGCCCCATTAACACTGCCAACACTGAATTGGGAACGCCATCTTGGTGCAGCCATTGCTGCTGCTAGAAAGGCTCTGACCTCTTACAGTCTTCAATGGGAACTTGCCTGGATGTTGGAAGAGGTTTAGAGTCTACAAAGCCAAAGAGAGGAGCATTATTCAATAAGGCTATCATGATAAAATAATTTCCTTAGAGTGAATTAAACAGTAGAAATGCATTTTCTCATGTTCTGGAAGCTGGAAAGTTCAAAGTTAAGGAACTGGTGGCCCTGGTTTCTCCTGGGTTCTCTCTCCATCAGATTAGAGATGGTCATGTCTTCTAACAGTGTTCACAAATGGTCCTTTCACTTCTTACAAGGATACCAATAAGTTGGGATGGCTTCTTTATTGTACAGGTTATAGGTAGAGAAATTGGAGTCCACTTTAACAGCCTTTTCTTAATTTAACCACATCTTTGAAAGATATATATCTTTATATATATATATATATATATATATATATATATATATATATGTTTAAGATATTTATATATATCGTGAGGCACTTGTGGTTATGAATTCCACAAATGAAATTTGCAAACAGTATAATGCAGCCTACAACAGGGGCAAATGTTTATCTCCCAAGTTTGACACCTGCCTTTGGCATTCCTAGCATGAGATGGTACACTTATACGTCCATCCCCTCTTTCTTTCTTTCTTTCTTTCTTTCTTTCTTTCTTTCTTTCTTTCTTTCTTTCTTTCTTCTTTTTTTTTTTTTACTTAGTGATTTGATAATGACCAACAAGACTGTGGGATAAAAGAGGTATAATTCCATACAACTTTCACCACCAGAGTTCCATATACCCTCTCCTCCATTAGAAGATTCTCTAGTCTTGAACCCTCTGGGAGTATGGACCAAAGTTCTTTATGGGGAACAGAAGGTGGAAGGTGTGACTTCTGTAATTGCTTCTCTGCTGGATATGGTCATTGCCAGTTTGATCCACACCCCACACTGTTTCTTTTCTTTTTAATATAATTTTTATTAGTTATTTAATAATGATTGACAAGACTGTGGTATAAGAGGGGTACAATTCCTGCCACCAGAGTTCCATATCCCCTCCCCTCTTTTGGAAGCTTCCTTATTCTTTATCCCTCTGGGATTATGGACCAAAGATCTTTATGGGGTGCTGAAGGTGGGAGATCTGGCTTCTGTAATTGCTTCTCTTCTTGGCATGGGCATTGGCAGGACAATCCATACTCTGTTTTGATCTTTCCCTAGTGGGGTAGGGCTCTGAGGATATGGGGTTCCAGGACACATTGGTGAGGTCTTCTGCCTAGGGAAGTCAGGTTGACATACCTTCTTTCTTCTAATGACAAACCAGGCTCTCCTTCTCGACCATAATCTTATTTCATGGCAGCTCCTTTTTCTGCCATGAAAGCTGAATAAGGGCAAGAGACCAGCATACCTTAGTGATGACTCTTTAGTCACTATCAGGCCAATCCTATCATCTGGGGCCCTAGTCAGGGAGTCCTGAAATTCCCACACAAACATGATAGGCCTACTTATCTGCTGCTGAGGTCCCAATATGCTCTGTGGCCACACATTCAAACATCTGATGTTTGTAAACCACCATATGATATCTTGTAATCTCCCAGATTAATGACTGGGCTTCAAGTTGGCTCACCCAAGTGGTAAAGCCCAAATAGATGTTGGGGATACTGAGGACCCTCTAACTATCTTTAGTGCTGGAGGAAATATTAATTCAACATGTGATACTTAGAACTGCCCTTGAAAGTATCACAGTGCTTGGGCTGGGGAGATAGCATAGTGGTACTACAAAAAGAATTCCATGTCTGAGGCTCTAACGTCACAGGTTCAATCACCAGTACCAACATAAGCCAGAGCTAAGCAGTGCTCTGCTTAAAAAGAACAAATAAAGTAAAAAAATAATAATTCATTAAAATTGCATTTAAAAAGAAAGTTTCACAGTTCACGGGTTACTTTTTTTCTTAAAAGGCTAGCTAAAGATGCCAGGTTACCATTATGAGAAAACAACATTATTTTTTCCAAAGTATTTCTAGGTCACTGAGGAGTGTTAACCCAAAAGCTTGTGTATATGGCTCCTGGTTTGTAAATCTCCATAACCCTGTTTTGTAAATTGATATCTATGTTTGGACAGAGTGAAATGAAATTACTTTTCCTATGAGGCCCCTCCCCACCCCCAAAACATTGGGTAGTCAGAAAAGTCATGACATATTTTTGCATAGAAAAAAATACATCATGACTTTTCTGACAGCCCGATACTTCTCTGGGCTCAATCTGATGACCTCTTTTCTTTACCAAAATAGACAGGTTACTCTCTTCTTTAGCCTCTCAATCAAGAAGTGGGAGAGGTGGGAAGAGGTAGACCACGATTCCTAACAAAGGAGGGGGTTGGAATGGTACAATCCAATGGAGATCAGGATAGTCGGAAGCAGACATTTATAACTATGCCAGTATGGCTTCTTGGACTGTGAACCTTGTTTTGCAAAGCTGAAATCCATCAGTATCTTAATTGCAAGCATACTGAGAGATCGTAATGAAACTCTAAAACAAAGCAATGCTGGGAACCATTGTTTGGGCCAGGGAGGAAGCTTTCAGAGGTTACTGGAGGAAAAAAAATTAAAACTGATACCAAAAGGACAGAACAGGGTAATAATACAAGATTCCTGAAATCAAACTCAAGGCACAAGGAAGGGAAACTGGGCAACAGATCCAAGATGAGAGAGCAAAAGCAGTTGTAGCTAGTGAGGCTGGGACAGAGACTACCAGATGACTAGAACAGGAAGTGAATCTCCATTTGGCTGTAGCATATATTCTAGAGTCAGAGAAAGACCATTTCCAAGAAGAATCTGAGCCAGAAACCTGGGGAAAAAAATAGAGCAGATTGGCCTATGGATACATGGCAGGTATTCTGAGAGCCAACCCCCCCAGCAATATACTAGCCCATGTATATGGATTTCAGATGATTCTCAAAAGCAAAACAAGGTATATAGTTTCATTTACACAAAATGGCCACTAAGAGATTCAACAAGTATTCCTGTTTGTTTGTCTGTTGGACCAACTTTAGACTGTAGCCCAATAGCCATTGTATCAGGGAGATTATCAGAATCATCACATACTCAAGGGAGTATTATTCAGCAATAACTATTTTTTTAAAAAAGGATGATATTGTGTCCTTTGAGATAAAGTGGATGAAATTAAAGAAGATTATGCTTAGTAAAGCAAGTAAGGAGGTAAATAATAACCACACAATGGTGCCACCCATATGCAGAATATAGAGAACTGAGCAGACAAATGTGGGGGAAAATGTCAATCTATAGCTAAGACTGTGGGAGAACTATATTGGTTATTATGGGAGTGGGGACACAGATCTTTGGTGATGGGAGTGGTGAGAAAAAGACTATAGTGTAAACCATTACTCAATAAAGCTCTAAAGTTAAAGGAAAGAAAAAGAAAACATATGCTCACACACACACACACACACAAAACCTAGAATGACCACCAAATCACTGAAATGTTATGGGGCTCTCATATTAACCTTGGTAGGCTGACAAGATTGTGGCTTATATTCTGTTAAAGATCATGGGCTTTAGAAGACTAGCATATGGCTCACTGAGTAGAGCACATACATTAGTGTGGCTTCAAGACCTGAGCCACCACATGGAAGCACTTGCAGGGAGGAAGCTTTAGAAGTCTTGTTGAAGTGCTGCAGTGCTTCTCCTTTATCTCTGCTTATGTCTATGTCTCTGTCTCCCTTTATTTTTTTTAAATTTTTATTTATAAAAAGGAAACACTGACAAAAATAGGATAAGAGGGGTACAATGCCCCATGATTCCCACCACCAGAACTCCATAGCCTATCCCCTCCTTTCCTGTTCTATTTTTCATTCTTTATCTAAAGGAAAGGAAAAATAAATGGCCACCAGGGGGCAGTGGAGTCTTGTAGGCACTGAGTCTCCAGTTTTATGTAACTCTGGTGAACAACAACAACAAAAAAACCCTATCCTGTGCCTTCTTAAACCCTAAGATAGCAGGAACCTTCCGCTTCCTCTATAAAGCCCATATTTCCCCCAGTCCTGGAACCTCTAGGGTGGGGCTCACTTTCCTGCAGGCTTCTCTCAATTCATACCAACTGATACTTCATCTGCTGATCCCAACCTAATCAATGCAACCTGTACCACCTCAGCATGCTTCACTTCACACTGTGACTACAGACATCAGGCATGGAATGTCAACCCTTCAGCCTCATCACTTGAGTGAGACCTTTCCTTTCATAGGATTATCTAATTCCATTTCAGCTGGCTCACTTCCTAACAAAGCCTCAAAACCTAGATATAGACCAGGGCCCATGAGATAGGGCAGATGTACACATGTATCCATAAATTAGGACAAAATATATACCTGAAAGCAAAAGTGCACAATAGTCTGCAGTGAGTCAATAAATGAAGCAAGCAAGTAGAAAGACCTAAAAAGGCACTATAAAGTACCTAATGAAATAGTTTCTACTTAGACCTAGATAACCTCCTCACCTAGTTCCTATTATACTTCCCTGAGTCACTCCAAAGCTAACCATATTAAAGCAAGGACTACAAAAGCTGAGTAAGGGCAAGAGACCAGCATACTTTAATAATGACTCTTTAGTCACTATCAGGCCAACCCTATCATCTGGGGCCCTAGTCGGGGAGTCCTCAAATTCCCACACGGACATGATGGGCCTAGACCTCGAATAAATCCCTCTCCCTAATATTACCAGTTATCTCTATCAGGAACAACAGAATAGACCCCTTTGTGGGCCCCCATAGGACCTTGCCCTCAATTGAAATTGGTGCAACCTGAAACGTTCCTACTCTTGACCACAGAGTGCAAGCTTGGACCTACAGGGATGCAGAGGTTACATAGGCTCCTGTGCTGAATATGGGCCCCAGATTAAATTGATGGGATTCATAGTCAACAATATTTATATACTTTTTGCTGTCAGCTGTGAAACATTAATCCCCAAATAAAGAAATATAAAAATATTAAAATAAAAATATTTATACACTTTTCCCATATTTGGGAGCTACTCTCTTCCCTGATCCAGGTTTTTGGCCCTTATTTCAGCCATGACATCATCTCTCCAGACAATAACTTGGGTCCACCTACATGTCAGAGGTCAGTCTCAGGCAAAATCTAGTAAAGTCATAGGCCCCTTGGAATATACCTAAAATAGACTGACTAGATATTTACAAAATGGAAGCCCCAAATCGTCATCTGCAATATTCCAGCCTTTAGGTTAATGATTAGTCAACAGTTTGTTCGGCTTTATATGTTAACTCTTTTTCAGCCATTAGGTTCCAGATGCTAGCATAATGCCAGCTGGACTTCCTTGAGCAGATGACCCCACCAATATGTCCTGGATCCCCTCTTCCTCAGAGACCTACCCAACAAGGAAAAGAGAGACAGGCTGGGAGTATGGATCGACCTGCCAATGCCCATGTTCAGCGGGGAAGCAATTACAGAAGCCAGACCTTCTACCTTCTGCACCTCATAATGACCCTGCGTCCATATTCATGAGAGTTAAAGAATAAGGAAGCTATCAGGGGAGGGGATGGGATACATAGTTCTTGTGGCAGTTGTGTGGAATTGTACCCCTCTTATCCTATGGTCTTGTCGATGTTTCCATTTTATAAATAAAAAATTTTTAAAAAGGGGAAAAAAGCAAGTACTGTGGACTTTACTGTGTAGAGCACGTGGGTGAGTTCCATAAGTTCTAGAAATCCTGCAAATAGTCTGCAAGGTGGGTGCAGCAAATTATGTAGATAGCAAAAATCCTCCATGCTCACCTGTGACACTGACGGTGATAGTTGATGAGGTGATGCAATACAAAGAACAGCAAAATGAGGTCATGTACTCAGAACTTTTTGGTCTCCTGGAAGGTCGTTCAATCCCATGGTGCCCTTTTGGGAGTTGCTGTGAAAACCAAAGTGGAGCAAACCTTCGATGAGGGCAGAATATGGCGGAAGCAGCTCATCAAGCTCTCTGAGCAAACCTTTACATTCCAGAAGGTCCTCAGCAACTGAGCTTCTCTCACAACAAGGTCACCTTTTGAAACTTAATTTGATTTTCACTGCCGATTTCATAGTGGTTTACCAGACTATAAGATTAGATGGGTGTAATTTTCCACCACCAAAGTTCTCTGCCCCTGACACACACACACACACACACACACACACACACACACACACACACACACACACCATTGTGGTTTGTATGTCTCAATTCTCTACAGTCCACATATAATCAAAACCATCCGGTAGTTATCTTTCATCTCTTTTTTAAAAAAATTTTTTCTTTCTTTCTTTATTTAATTTATTTATTTTTATTGTTGTTGCTATTAATGCTGTTGTTGGATAGGATAGAGTGAAACAGACAGAGGAAGGGAAGACAGGGGGAGAGAAAGATAAGGTACCTGCAGACCTGCTTCACCGCTTGTGAAGTGACTCCCCTAAGGTAGGGAGCAGGAGGCTCAAACCAGGATCCTAACGCTGGTCCTTGCGCTTTGCGCCATGTGCGCTTAACCCGCTGCGCTACTGCCCTACTCCCCTATCTTTCACCTCTTTATTTCACTTAGCACAATCACCTCCAGTGTCATCCATTTTGTCCCAAATGACTCTCTAACCTGTTTTGATTGCTGAGTAGTGTTCCATTAGCTATGCATATGAATATATATCTCAATCCTCTGTCAAAAAATGACCACCAAGTTGTGCAGGCCAAAGTCAAGTAAATTAAGATGATGACCATAGGGACTCAGGCAGTAGTGCAGCAGGTTAAGCGCACGTAGCATGTAGCAAAAGGACCAGAGGAAGGATCCTGGTAAGAGCCCCAGGATCCCCACCTGCAGGGGGGTCGTGTCATAGGCGGTGAAGCAGGTCTGTAGGTGTCTATCTTTCTCTTCCCCTCTCTGTCCTCCCCTCCTCTCTCCATTTCTCTCTGTCCTATCCAACAACAACGACAACAATAACAACTACAACAATAAAACAACAAGGCAACAAAAGGGAGTAAATAAGTAAATAAAGATGATGACCATTGACAATCTAGTGCATTTCCTTAACATTTTCCCCCCAATATGGTGGGGGCTGGATTTGAACCATTTGCTTTCTTTATAGTTTTGTGAGAATTATGGTGGTTATGGTGTGTGTGTGTGTGTGTGTGTGTGTGTGTGTGTGTGTGTGTATGTGTGAGTCAGAGAATCCTGATAGTGGGTGGTGCAGTGTGAAACTACATCCATGTAATCTTATAAGCTTGTAAGTCATTACTAAATGACTTCTTCTTCTTCTAGCGTTTGCCACTAAATGACTAATAAAAAGAGATTTAATGAAAGGAAAACTCTCTGTATGGATCATGTTTTTAAAGACCTAATTTTTTATTATTTATTATTTATTTTCATTTATAACTAACAGTGGGTTACAACATTGTAAGATTGTAATTATTTGTAATTAATGGTGGGTTACAACATCACACCTACCACCATGGTTCTTGTTCTCACCCTCCCATCTTCCAAAGATAACAGATAACCACCACAGTTCTCACAAAGACTTTGAAACAGTCTTTAATTTTTTTTACTGGGAGTCGGGCGGTAGCACAGCGGGATAAGTGCATGTGGCGCCAAGCACAAGGACCAGTGTAAGGATCCTGGTTGGAGCCCCTGGTTCCCCACCTGCAGGGGAGTCATTTCACAAGCTGTGAAGCAGGTCTGCAGGTGTCTATCATTCTCTCCCCCTCTGTCTTCCCCTCCTCTCTCCATTTCTCTCTGTCCTATCGGACAATGACGACATCAATAACAAAAATAATAACTACAACAATAGAACAACAAGGGCAACAAAAGGAAATAAATTAAAAAATAATAATAAATTTTTATCAACTTTATTTATTTATTAGATAAAGACAGCCAGAAATTGAGGTGGAAGGGGGTGATAGAGAGGGAGAGTGATAGAGAGACACCTGCAGCCCTGCTTCACCACTCACAAAGCTTTCCCCCTGCAGGTGGGAACCAGGGGCTGGAAGCCGGGTCCTTGTGCACTGTAATATGTGTGCTCAACCAGGTGCATCACCACCTGGCCATCAAAACAGTCCTTCTTTCCTCCCTCCCAACTCCCCTCCCTCCCTCCCTCCCAACTCCTCTCACTCCCTCCCTCCCAACTCCCCTCCCTCCCTCCCTTCCAACTCCTCTCACTCACTCCCTCCCTCCCAACTCCTCTCCCTCCCTCCCTCCCTCCCTTCCTCCCTTCCTTCCTTCCTTCCTTCCTTCCTTCCTTCCTTCCTTCCTTCCTCCCTTCCCTTCCCTTCCTTCCTTTCTTCCTTCATTCCTTTCTTCTCTTCTCTTCTTTCTTCCTTTCTTTCTTTCTTCCTATCTGTCTCTCCACAAGGTCATGTGTCCCAGTTCTCTTGATTCCACATATGAATGAAATCAAGCACCAGAATGCCACTCTATCACATGCAGCACCTGGACAGAACCGGGGATCTCAGGCAGGTAAGTTCTGTGTTCTCCCTGTTGAGCCAACTCCCCTGGCTGCAACAAAGCATGCTTATGATTTAAAGGGAAAAAGAAACAAAGAGATGAATAGGTCCTTCAAAATTCATGCATATGAGAGACAGAGAGAAGCAAGAGCACTGCTTTGTCATATGCATAGGGCTTCTGCCTCCTGAAACGCAGGGCTTCCTGCAAGCAATGAGTGCCCTCTCCCCACTGAACCTGCAGAGGTTCCCAATAGGAAAAATTAAAATGAAAAGCAGGTGCAAGGATCTAGCAGGGAATTTGTGGCTCATATACCAGCATTATCAAGTGCAGGCAATGAATCAGGTTGCTACGTCTCAGTTCATAGAATCCCTGCAGTCATCCTGTGAGGTGGTTGTTAT
Source organism: Erinaceus europaeus (assembly GCF_950295315.1). Taxonomy (NCBI): domain Eukaryota; kingdom Metazoa; phylum Chordata; class Mammalia; order Eulipotyphla; family Erinaceidae; genus Erinaceus; species Erinaceus europaeus. Next base: position 42,906,514 of record NC_080185.1, read on the forward strand.
TACTTTCTACTTTTTTTTTTACCAGATCACTGCTCAGCTCTGGTTTATGATCGTGCAAGGGATTGAACCTGGGACTTTGGAGCCTGAAGCATGAGAATCTCTTTGCATAACCATTATGCTATTACCCTAACTTCTATTGTTTATTTGTTTTTAGTAAATAGGACAGAGAGAAACTGAGAGAGGACAGGGAGTTAGAGAGAGGGAGAGAAAGGTAGACATCTGCAGAAGAACTGTTTCACCACTCTGAAGCAGACCCCCTACAGGTGTGAAGCAGGGACTTGGACCTGGGTCCTTGCTCTTGATAATATGTGTGCTTAACTAAGTACACCACCACCTGGCCCCTTGGTTACTCTTATTACCATTCCAGCTGTGGAGATGGAGACATAGACTCCTGAAGTGATATATATTTTTTAAGTCACAGAGGTAGTCAGTTGTTGTTTTCGCCGGGCTGGCTTCACAGGCGGGTAACAGACGACCAGGGACTCATGGTTGAGCTGTAAGCAGTATCTCTTTATTCATGCAGGACGCAGCACAATCTAAGACGAGCTAAGTCAAACTCAAAATACAGTACTCTAAAACTCACAATGCTGTCTTTATATATACTTCCCAAGTAGGGTGGAAACAGGATGTGACATAGAGAGGGTGGAGAGAAAAGTGACTGGTGAAAATCAGGGTGTGATAAAGAAGGGATCAGGGTGTGACAAGGAGGGGGGGTGGAGCAAAAACATATCATGAAACAGTGGGATTGAACCAATGCCCTGGAGGGAGGTGCTTGTTAACAGCAGTTATGTAAATAGGATGAAGTGGTTATGTAAATAGAATAGTGTGAAGCAGGGGGGATTTAAACCAAATGAAACAGAAGGGGTCTCATGCATACCAACAGTCAGTGGGGAGGGAGGGGGAGATTCTAACCTAAACAGGCTCTTAACCCACCACACTTAACCCACTAATGTTTGATGGTCAGATAAATAAATGAATGCTGTGGAAAAAAAGTGCTGCACTGGCTCAGAACCACATATTTGATTTTGTTATATATATATATTAGAACTGGAGAAATAGCTCAGTTGGATAGGGCACTGCTTTGCTGTGTGCATGGCCCAGGTTCCAGTTCAGCCTCCATGACACTGAAGGAAGTTTTGGTGCTGTGGCCTCTCCCTCTCCCTCTCCCTCTCCCACTCTCTTACCTATCCCTCTGCCTCACTATATCTATGTAAAAGAAAGAGAAAAAAGATATTCTATTTAAAAATAAAAACCAGTTTCAAAATCTAAGACCAATTAATGGCTACCAGAAAGGAATGGCAGGGAAGTGGTTAAGTTGGGTAAAAAGAATAAACATCTTGGTAAAAGACAAAATTGAACTTTTAGTGTTAAGCTTAATGCAGTATACATAGATGTTGATTTATAACGGCACACATAATGCAATTTTGTTCCAGTAAAATTACATTACCAATAAAATTAAGATTTTATTTATTTATTTATGGGGGGGGACCAGAGCCTCATTCTAGCACTTATGATGCCAGGGATTGAACTCAGGACCTCATGATTGAGAGTCTAGTGCTCTAGCCATGGTGCCATTCCTGGGGCCATTTGATTTTTTTTCTTCATTTTTTAAAAACTTATGATCAATAGTGGGTTGCAAGGTTGTAAGATTTCAGGGAATAGTTCCATATTGTAGGCACCAAAGTTCTATGTCCTCACCCTCTCAATTCCCAAAGATAACAAATAACTATAATAGTTCTCACAAAGTCTTAAAACCTGGTATTTTTTTCTTTTTGAAAGTTCATGTATTTCAGTTGTCTAGATGCCACATAAAAGTGAAACCATCTGGTAGCTGTCTTTCATCTCTTTACTTATTTTGCTAACCATAACCATTTTGTCCCAAAGAACCCAATATCATCTTTTTGGATTGCGGAGTAGTATTCCATGGACTATATATCCCATAATGTCTTTAGCCAGTTATCTGATGATAGCCACTTAGGCTGTTTCCACTCGATGGCTACTGTGAATAATGTGTGTGTATATGTATATATATATATATATATATATATATATATATGGATGCATATGGCCCTTTGAATTAGTGTTGTAGTGTCCTTTGGATAAATGCCTAAGAGTTGTATTTCTAGATCATAAGGTAATTCCACTTGTATTTATTTAAGAAATCTCCATACCATCCTCTAGAGGGGCTGCACCATTTTGCACTGCCATACAGCCTAGGTTTTTGTTGAAGATTAATTAGTGAAAGAGAGAGAGGGAGAACATCAGATCATCCTTCTGAAATATGCAGTGCCAGGGACTGAACTTGTGACCTCAGGCTTTAGAGTCCAGTGCTTTATCCACTCTGTGTTGGAATATTGATCCCAGCTCCTTCTATCATATGATCACCTGGGTGATGGTGAGTGGTAGGCCTTCTACGCTGGCAGACAGGATTCTCAAGGACTCCTCTTACCCAGCCTAGCACTGCCTGTCTCAGACCAGCTGACCCAAACCCCTGTGGGAGGGATGGATGTTTCTGCCAGGCAGCAGGCAGTGTGAGAAAAATCTTCTCTTTTCTAAGATGGAAAAGAAAGGTGGTGGGGAACAGAGAACAATAATCCCCAAAGGGGTCTTTCCAAATATACTGCAGATGTTTTTAAGAAGCTATTTGGGACCAGGAGCCAGCTCATCCAGTAGAGTAGTAGTACCTTCCCATTCATGAGGCTCTGGGTTAGAGCCCTTATACCACATGAAGGCTCCAAGGTGTCAGGGGAAGCTCCATGGATGATAGAGTGGCATGATGGTGTCTCTCTCCCTAACTAAAGAGAATGGAAAAGTTGGCCTGTGATCACCGGTATAACACATGTTCTAGGTCCTGATGCTGCATTAAAAAAAGAACAAGCTTATTTTCTTTGCCCAGTGACATTTCTATTGCTGTAGGTGAGGCAGAGCACACCCATTACAATGCACAAGGAGTTGGGTTTTGAGATCTCACTCCCCACCTGCTGGGGGAAAGCTTCACAAGCAATGAAGCAAGTACTGTAGGTGTCTCTCTGTCTTTGTCTTTCTCTGTATCTCCCCCTCCTCACTCTAAATTTCTCTCTGCCCTATCTAATAAAATTGAAAGAAAAAAAGAGGTAAATAAATGGTCACCAAAAACTGTGGGTTCACTGTGCAGTCACGGAGCCTCAGTGATTAACCCTGGTCATAATAAAAAAACAAAGAAAGTCTTGTCTCCAAGGACAATCCCCCTACCCCTCAAACCATTTACAAGGAGAGAAAAGGCAGCCCTGAGCTTCCCCCAGTATATAGAATCCACATTAACCATCAAGCTCTCTTCTCATGCTGACCTTGATCTCATAGAATGACCTTGACCACTGGCAGACAATCACAGTTCTGTTCTCTACAAACTGGGGAGAACACTACAGGCCAGAAGCAGGAAACTGGGCTTGATGATTTCTTTCTTTTTTTTTCCCTTCCCTTCCCTTCCCTTCCCTTCCCTTCCCTTCCCTTCCCTTCCCTTCCCTTCCCTTCCCTTCCCTTCCCTTCCCTTCCCTTCCCTTCCCTTCCCTCCCCCCTCCCCTCCCCTTCTCTCCCCTCCCCATCCACTCCCTTTCCTCCTGTTCTTCTTCTTATTTTCTTTTTCTCCTCCTCCTCCACCTCCTCCTCCTCCTTCTTCTTCTTTCCTTCTCCTTCTTCTTCTTCTTCTTCTTCTTCTTCTTCTTCTTCTTCTTCTTCTTCTTCTTCTTCTTCTTCTTCTTCTTCTTCTTCTTCTTCTTCTTCTCTTTTCCCTCTTCTTCTTTTTCTTCTTCTTCTCCCTCTTCTTCTTCTCCTTCTTCTTCCTCTTCCTCCTCCTCCTTCTTCTTCCTCTTTCTTCCTCTTCCTCCTCCTCCTTCTTCTTCCTCTTCTTCTTCTTCATCTTCTTCCTCTTCCTTCTTCTTCTTCCTCTTCTTTTTACTTCTTCTCCTCCTCCTTCTCCTCCTCCTTCTCCTCCTCCTTCTTTTTTCTACCACCAGGATTATTGCTGGGTCTCATGCCAACACTATTAATCTACTACCCCCAGTAGCCTTTTTTTTCTTTCTATTTTGTTGGCTAGGTCAGAGAGAAATTGAGAGAAGAAGGAGAGAGACAGGGGATAGAAAGATGGACAACTGCAGACCTGTTTCACTGTTCATGAAGCATTCTGCCTTGTATGTGGGAAGCAGGGTCTCAAACTCAGGTCATTTTGCATGATAATGTGCGCATTCAACTAGTTATGCCACTGTGTGACTCCCTAGTTCTTTTCTTTTTGAATTTTTTGTATGGCTAGAGTAAGTGGTGTAAAAAAATACAATTTTTTTAGTATCTACCTTTCCAATTTTATTATTCCCTCTTTCTTGTTTTCAGGAGGTATGGGTTACACTTCAGTTGTTGACACATGGGAACAATTTCTCACCTCACTGTGATCGGTGTCTGCAAAACACTCTCACCTCCAATTTAGGTCTTTTCCCACCATCATCCTTAAGGCTTCTTTTGGTTCTGGGATGCACAATTCAAGAACAGGTGACATTCAGATGTTCTCATTCGTTTTCTCTTTTGGATCAACAAGTCGCTACTCACAGTTTCTTAGTGGCACAAGAATAATCAAAGCAGCCACAGAGAGGCCATCAAGATAGCTTACCTTGGAGTATGCTTGCTTTGCCATGCCTGTGGCCTGGATTTGAGCCTGATCTGCACCACATTGCAGAAAGCCCTCACTATCTATCTGAAAAAGTCATCCCACAGTGGTGAAGCTCTGGCAATGACAAAAATAAATACATTAAAATACATAACATAAAAGGAAACCAGAGAAGGAGGGAAGAGAGGAGAGTCAGCCAGGAGAACAACTGTGAAAGCTCTGCATTTGAGTCACTAAGGAAGGAGACCCTCATGGAGAAAGGCTTCTAAGACAACACACTGGGGATGGGAAAAGACTAGAATTAAGCAGAACATACAAGAATGTAAGAAGCAAGGCCAAGAAGCAAGGGAAATGAGGGCTGCACAGTACTCACCTGTGGTGTTATGCCCCAAACTCAGGGCTTTGGGTTTGGTCTGGTAAATGCTGTGCTGGATGAACTATCAATATTTCCCAGCACATAAAAGTATCTTGGTAACTCAGAGAAGTAGTGTTCTCCTGTGTGTCCATGGCTGTGCTGAATGTTCACAGAATGTATCTTTAAATTCTCAGGGAAGCCAGGGTCAGGCAGTGGCTGACCCGGTAGAACAGAAACATTACCATTAGCAAGTGCAGGGCTAGCATTGCTGGAGAGACTCTGGAACACGTGGCTGAGCGGGAACGCAATGCAATCTCCTTTATTGATCAGATACAATGCCTTTTATATATCTCTTTAACAGGAAGTGGCAAGTGGTAAAAGGAAATGGCTAGGAGAGGAGGTGGAGCAAAAAAGAGCTCGAACATAGAAAGCTTCTATAGCAGCTGTTGTGAAGGTTCTTACCAATGGGATTAAACCAATACCCTGCAGTCAGGGCGGATCTCAGGCAAAACAGTGATTATGTAAATAGACCACAACATCAAGCAATGCAGGGGACCAACAAACAAGGACCTGGGCTCATGCCCCTAGTTCCCACCTACAGGGGAGAAACTTCACATGCTGTGGAGAAGTGTTGCTTATGTCTCTCCTTCTCTCTGTCTCTCCCTTTCTATCGCTTACTCTCACTCTTGATCAAAGAAAACAAATGACCTTTAGCAATAGTGGAGATGATGATAATGGTGGTGGTGATGACAATAAGGATATCTCAGAGAAGCAAGACTGATACAGAAAATGAGACTTAAAAGTACAGAGGGCTATATTTTGTTGTTGAGCTATATGCATTCTTTATAAATACCTCTCGATAAATATATGAGATGTGAAACTATCTTCAAATAGTTACTGGATTTTCTGGTTATTTTTGTGTAGTTTACTTTCAATGTATAGAAGCTTTTTGCTTTGACGTAATCCCATTTATTTACTCTTGTTTTCATTTCATATGTCCTTGGGTTTGAGTATCCAAATACCTCTTTGATATGAAGGCCCTACAATGTTGTATTTATGTTTTCTTCTATACATTTTGTAGTTTCTGGTCTAGTACCCAGGTCTTTGATCTGTTTCTGGTCTGATTTTGCTGCATGGTGTTAAATGGTGAGAATGGCCAACAACAACAAAACAGAAAATGACAGGTGTTGCCAAGGTTGTGGAGGAAAAAAAAGGACCTTGTTACATTGTTTGTAGGAATGCAAACTGGCGCAGCCCTGTTGGAAAACAGCATGAAGAGTCCTTAAACAGAGAAAAATCAAATCACCCTATGATCCAGCAATATCACTCCTAGCCATATATCCGAAAGACATGAGAGCACTAATGCAAAGGGACATATACATTCCCATGTTTATAGTTGCATTATTCAAAATAGCCAGAGTGGAAACAGCTTAAATGCCCATCAATGGGTGGCTGGCTAAAGAAGTTATGGAACTGGCTTACTTTAATGATGGCTTTTTTTTTGGGGGGGGCCACTACCAGGGCATCCCATCATCCAGGGCCCTAATCAGGGAATCCTGGGGGATTCCCACATAGATATGATGGGCCTAGACCTCTAACAAGTCCCTCTCTCCACTGTCACTGGTCATCTCCACTAGGAACAACACAGTGTACCCTCTTGTGAGCCTCTATAGGACCATGCCCTCAAAGTGGGTGAACATTGGTAGGGACTGCCCCATTCTCCAAAGGGATGTTGGGTCAACATACTCTGTCACTTGAGGAAGACGGATTCTGCAATGAATGAAGCCTAGAATGTTCCTAGCTTTGACTACAGAATGTGATCTCAGACCTACAGGGATGTATACATTACACAGGCTCCTGTGTTGAATAGGAGCGTCAGATCAAATCAATGGGGTTTACAATTAACAATGTTTATAATTTCTTCATATTTGGGAGATACTCTCTTCCCTGATCCAGCTTTCTAGTCCTATTTCCAACTCTGACACCATCTTCCCAGACAATACCTTTAGCCGACCTGCATGTTAGCTGTCAGGCTGAGGTAAAATTTAGTAAAGTTGTGGGCCCATTGGAACATACTTAAATAGGCTTTACTAGCCTTTTCCAAAATGGAGACCCTAAATATCATCTGCTATATTCTTAACTTTAGATTCCTGATTATTGTTCAGCTTTATATCTTTTTTAAAAAATTTATTTATAAAAAGGAAATATTGACTAAACCATAGGATAAGAGGGGTACAACTTCACACAGTTCCCACCACCAGATCTCCGTATCCCATCCCATCCCCTGATAGCTTTACTATTCTTTATCCCTCTGGGAGTAGGGACCCAAGGTCATTGTGGGATGCAGAAGGTGGAAGGTCTGGCTTCTGTAATTACTTCCCCACCTGAACATGGGTGTTGACGGGTCGACCTATACTCCTAGCCTGTCTCTCTCTTTCCCTAGTGGGGAAGGGCTTTGGGGAAGCGGAGCTCCAGGACATATTGGTGGGGTTGTCTGTCCAGGGAAGTCTGGTCGGCATTATGCTAGCATCTGCCACCTGGTGGCTGAAAAGAGACTTAACATACAAAGCCAAACAAATTGTTGACCAATCATAGTCTGCTTTATATCTTAATGCTTTTCAGCCACCAAGTTGCAGATGCTACCACGATGCCAACCTGACTTCACTGGACAGACGACCTCACCAATGTACCCTGGAACCTCACCTCTCCAAACCCCTGCCCCACTAGGGAAAGACAGAAACAAGTTGGGAGTATGGATCAACCTGTCAATGCCCATGTCCAGCAGAGAAGCAATTACAGAAGTTATATTTTCTACCTGCCGCACCCCATAATGATCCTAGGTCCATGCTCCCAGAGGGATATAGAACAGGGAAGTTTCCAATGGTGGGGATGGGATATGGAACTTTGGTGGTGGGAATTGTGTAGAATTGTACCTTTCACATCCTACAGTCTTGCTGATCATTATTGAATCAATAATAAAAAAAGAAGTTATGGGACATGCACTCCATGGAATACTACTCTGATATTATGTCCCTTGGGACAAAATGGATGGAACTGGAGATGATTATGCTTTTTGAAGAAAACTGCCAGATGGTTTCACTCATGTGGAACCTAGAGAAATAGAACACACTAACTTGCAAAAAAAAAAAAAAAAAGTAAAACTATGACTCTTGAGAACTGTGGTGGTTATCCTGGGGAGGGGAGGGACACAGAACTTTGGTGGTGGGTACAATGTGGAATTAGACTCTATAATATTACAATATTTTCAATCACGATTAATCACAAATAAAAATGGTTTTGGGGTGGGGGAAGAGTGCAGGGGTTATTTAGGGACTTAATTTTGGTGTACTCCTGGTATGGAGACATTGTTGCTGGTGACTTACCAGAAGGTTTAAGGGTGTTAAGGGAGCAGAACTCCGGCACATGGAGGAAAGAGCTTTCCAAGACTTCCTAATGAAACAATGATGTTTGCTAAGGTATGTGTCTACATGAACAGCAAATGTGACTGGTCAACATGAGCATTTAAGCTGACATGGAAAAAACTCACTAGCAGAAAACTGGAGAGAGTGAGTACAGGGGACTCAGAGCTAAAGAAGCAGGGTTCCTTGCCTTGACCAGAGAACATCTATCCCTTGTGTTGATCAAGGGGAAATCTGACTGGGAAGTGTCTGCATTACCCAAAGGGCACCAACACAAGGAACACTGATGTCATCCCCTTGCCGGTCCCTTCCAGGAGTGAAGAAATCCTAAGATATAAGACAGTAAGAGAGGGGCTGGATGGTGACGCACCTGATAAAGCACACACATTACCATGACTGGGGCCCAAGTTCAAGGCCCCATTCCACACCTGAAGGAAGTTTCACAAGGAAGTGGAGCAGTGCTGCAGGTAGCTCTCTTTTTCTCTTCCTCTCTTTCTCCTTCTTTATCCCCCACCCCCTTGTGTCTATCACCCTCTAACAAAAAATGGTCACTAGGATTGGTGGAGACATGTAGGCACAAAGTTCCAATGATAACCTTGATGGCAATTTTTTTTCTTAAATAATAAAAAATAGAGAGGAAAGGAACATATCAGAGCCTGTGAACTTAGAACATTTCTCTTCTTGCTCTTATTTTATTCTGAAACTGTGTCTTGTACAGTGGCAACTTTGGAACCAGAGAACTAAAAGAAGCCAGAGTGGATCCCAGAGGAGAGGAAACACTGTTGGCTTGGGCTTTGCTCAAGGCCTAAGGGGCAACCACAAATATGAATGTCACTGTTAGATGAGCCAGTCCAGTTCCCAAGAGGGAGTGTTAGGCAGCCATTCTGGACAAGACCGCATGGGAGGAAAGATAGTGCCTTGGACTGAATAAAACATAGTCTGTCTCATGAGAACCAGAGTGGCAGACTGACTGGGCACAAAGTGAAATGGTTAGATGAGCCAAGCATTCTCTCTGGAACCCAGTTGAGCAGAAGTTCTGAGTTTTCTCAGTTACCTAAGAGATACTGGTATGAAGAACAAGGTTAGACCCAAGTGGAACTGCCTATCATCTCATTCTTTAAACCATTCTGGTGTCTATGGTACTATTTATTTAGAGATAGAAGAGATCTGGCATAAAGTCCTCAGTGGCACAAGATTGCAATCAGTAGTGTAAGATGACGAAGCTGAGTCATTGTCACTTGTCTTCCTAGAGTGCTTTGTTTGTTTTAACAATTATCTCATCAAAAGTTGCCCACTTTGGCCTTAACAGTCCTATTGTTGAGAAACAATGTCATCAAAATGCAGCATTGTCGGGAGTCGGGCCGTAGCACAGTGGGTTAAGCACACGTGGCACAAAGCGCAAGGATTGGCATAAGGATCCTGGTTCGAGCCCCTGGCTCCCCACCTGCAGGGGAGTCCCTACACAGGTGGTGAAGCAGGTCTGTAGGTGTCTCTCTTTCTCTCCCCCTCTCTGTCTCCCCTCCTCTCTCCATTTCTCTCTGTCTTAACAATGGCAACAATAATAACTACAAGGGCATCAAAAGGGAATAAATAAATATTTAAAAAAATTTAAAAATGCAGCATTGTCATTTGCTTTCTTGAACATTCTACAATGCCGAAGAACACAGAATGATAGGCAGTGTGTTATGCAAACCCAGGAAGACTAATAGGTTTAAAAATGAACCAGGGGGCATACTAAGTGGCAAAATGATTCAAAAATCAGTATTCATATAACAATTTCTTCAGTATTTTGTTTTTGCTTTTTGTTGTTTCTTCTTCCTCTCTCTCTCTCTTTCTCTCTCCTCATTTCTGGCTCATGGTGGTAGAGTATTGAACCTGGGAACTCAGAGTCACAGGCATGAAAGTCTTTCTGCATAACCACTATTCTATCTCTCCCACTTGGGGTACATCTTAAAAAATAATTTGTGACCAACATTTCAGATGATGTCAATGACATTAATATCCCAGTTCACTGTCACACTGCCACACACATAAGAGCTCACTGTGTGCAAATTCATTTCCTTGAAAAGCCCTCTGGCCAAATACATCACAGCCAGCATGAACCAGATCAGACCAGAAAGCAGTTTTTCTTCCTCTACAGCTTCCAATACAATGATTCTGAAATACCCATATGTAAAGTTTTATTAGATACACAGTGAGACAGTAGGAAACTTTTTTTTTTAATTAACAAACATCTTTCAAAGAGATTGTCTACATTACATTGCTATTACAGTATAGATGAACTGAAATTTTTTGTACAGCTTTGGAGGAAAGAAAGTCCTAATGAGAAATCAAGCGTATAGAGGTAGTTGAACAGCAAATGGTGGGGGGAAGGGGGCGGAGAAAGTATCTTAATTCCTCTTTCACTCCATTACAACGTGGGCATAAAATAGCTGTTGAACAAATGGAATAACACACACACACATACACACACACACACACACACACACACATTTGCCACTGCCAAAATGGCTTGTTTGATATTCTAACCCTGGCATTTCTAAGAACTGCATAAAATTCTGGAATTCTGGAACTAGTCAATCCAAGATAAGACTATGATGCCACAATGACCTACTTGTTCTCCTTTAATATTTCTGTTCACTGTTGTTTCTTTGACAACAGATGCATGTTAAGCAACTTCTAGAATAATGCATAAGCTACAGTGTTGCTTTCTAAACTTCTGGTAATCACATTTGCTGCAACAGATATTGTTTTTTAAATGGCTATGCAGTCAACAAAGTAAAGGCTTTAAGATAACACCAGGTATGGAGATTACAGGTATTTCTCTCTCAAGGCTAATTGAACATATTTGGAAAAACTCCCCTTTGTAATTGAGTATGTCTTCAATTCACTTCTGTACCTATATGACCCAGATTACTGAATAATGAACAGTAGGAACTATCACCCTAACAGGAATTGAATCCGGACATTTTACATGACTTCCTCCCTTTTGCTCATTGTACGCAGAGAACCATGACTGGCAGGCAGCCTGATGATTTTCAGAACTTACTCTGTTCAGAAATCAAAACCTTACCCATCAAGACCAAGATGGGCTGAAATCTGGCTTTGTTCATTCAGTGGGCTACCTTCCATTTGCATCTTTATGACACAATCTTGCTATGGTTCTGCCTTCACACATGGCAGTGAATGCAAAGTCAACATGTTGGGAATTCCAGGAATGAGTCCCTTGACTAAAATGCCCATATTGGCAATTGAAGTTGGCATGGTGTGATCTGTTGACAGTAAGATCTGGGTGCTCAGAAAGATCAACTGTCACAGGGGACAATGAAAGCCTAAGAAGCTCCACAGGCAGAGCTGGAAGTGCCATGTGCACAATGACTCCATCAGTCCCGTGCACTCTCAGCACTCGATTAGAAATAGCCGGCGTCCAGTAAAGGCAAGGTGTTGAAACAGGCAGTTCTCTATCTTCTCTCCCCAAATCAGGGGCAAGAACCCATGTTGTCTATGAAAACTCGATTTTATTGGTTTGTTTTTCTACATTTTGCTAGTTTTTATCTAGCAGCAGTAAATATAGTACAAAGCAGAAAGGCATAATGTCTGCTTGGTACCTAACACACACACACACACACACACACACACACACACACACACACACACACACACACACACACACACATATATAAACACACATATCCACTCAGAATGATAAATAACCTACTAGAAAAGACTAACTCGTAATAAACAAGAACACTAACCAAATAAAGGGCACTGTCTACCAGTGGGGAAGTCTGGCCCTTCTGATCTGCATTTAGTTTGATGTCTTCCCTCTACAGACTAGTTATTACCATGCTACACAGAAAAAAAAAAATCTGTTTACAAATGGTGAAAATGGTTCTGAGCACTTGAAGACCTACTGAAGTATATCCCAAAGAAAGCCACAGCTTGCCTTGCATTTTGCCTCCTACCATTTGTACAACAAAAGGTTGAAGGAAATAACCCTGGTGTGCAACTGGACTACCAAGAGTAAAGCCAGTTCTACCAAGTCAATACCACTGCATTAGGTGCTCAGTTAATCAAGGTCAACCATTTTATGATGTGAACTTTGGCAAAACAACAACAACAAATCCCCTTAAACTTCCCTTTTTTACCCAGCTAAAGTAGAAACGTGTCAGGCAAGTCATTTTGCTTAACCCATGTCTTCCCACCATGAGTTTATGGGGTTCTTTTATGATTTGATTGACATACATGTTTAATAAAATTGTGTGTAGAAACCAGGTGGTGGTGCACCTGGTAACCTGCACACATTACCATCTGTGAGGTCCCAGGTTCAAGCCCCTAGTCCCCAGCTGCAGGTGAGAAGCTTCACATGTGGTAGAATAGTGCTGCAGGTGTCTTTCCTTCTCTTTCTATCTCTAGCTCACCCTCTATCAAAACAAAAAAATTAAAAGGCAATTAGGGGCAGTAGAGGTCATCATGTAGGGACTGAGCTCCAGCAAGAACACTGGTGGCATATAATAATAACAATAAATAAATAATGACTAAGTAAATAAAGAAAATTATGTGTAGCTCAATGTTAACACATACATATTATTTAATCCACAAAAAAAATCTGTTCAAAACCTAGCTTGGCTATTTACTGTCTCAATGTGTGACCTGGGGAAAGTATTTACCATTACAGAGCCTCAGTTTTTCATTCATGATATGGGATAGGAACTATTTTCAGAAGGTTGAGATATAAAGGATTTGAGGAGCTTGGATTCATGGCATTGCCTGGCTCACAAATACATACTATTATTTGGCGCACAATTGTTTCTCAATACAGTGTTGTTGGGGCAGTATAAAGAAATACCATGGGACAGAGCCAAGATGGCGACTTTGGAGCCACAGCTGCACTGAGCTCAAAGAGGCAGCAGCTTGCAACCCAGGAACCACTGGATAGGGTAGGATACTGGGTTGTCGGTAGGAGGGAGAACAAGGGCTGGTCAGAGTGACATGAAAATATAGTCTTAAAACTCACTCTTGGGCTGACAAACGGAGGTCAGGGGGACAAAGGAAAATCCTTTGATTATTTCTGAGCTCACCCACACACCACCCCAGTACGAGCCCTCAGGGACAGCACAGCTGCTCCTAGCAGGCTCCCTGCTGAGCTATTTTCTTTACCAAGATTCCCGGCTCACCAGTGGTGTCATTCCAAGCCTCTTACGTCAACTTCTCTCTCTCTCTCTCTCTCTCTCTCAAGTAGCTGGAGCTCTATTTGAGTGACAAAATACCTGACCAATGAGAGCCTCATCCCTGCCTGAGAAAGACTACCTGGAGGGTTTTTTTTTTTTTGGTTACTTCTTACAATTGGCTGTCTTTGCTCAGACTGTCTGCAGCCAATCGAGCATGTCCAAGATACAGACTGACTATTAGGGGTTTTATACTCTATTTTATTTTATTACTATTATTATTATATATATGTATTCCTTTTCCATCCACCTACTCAGGCTGACCAAAATTAACCTTTGTCGTTTTGTCCATTGCTAGGTGATTGGGTGTCATATCCATTGTGAGAGGAACTTGTTTCTCTCTATCTCTTCTCTCCACTCTCCTTTTTCCCTCCTACTTGCTAATTTTTTTAAAAAAAATCTTTCCTTTCACTGCACTTCCATTTTTCCTCTTTCCTTCTTTCTTTTTTTATTCTTTTATTCCTTCCTCCTTCTTCTGTGGTCTGAATTAACTGATGCTCGCTTTTGAATTATTTGGGGGAAGAAATCTGACTCAGATTGGATTCTATGTGCATGTGTCTTCTCTAATTATCTTTTTCCCCTTTCTATCCCTAGAATTTATAGTGGACAATAGATTTGCATAATTGTCTATTCTTGCTTTCCCTTTTTTCCTGTCTCTTTCATTTTCTTTTGTTTGGTTGCTATTTTTTCTTGAACTGGAGGTGTTGTTTGGCTAATGGTATTGGTTGAAATGCATCAATCCTTGCCTCACTTACTACTGTTGTAATTTCTGAGTGTGGTGACTGCACTTGTCATAAAGGTCTTTAGTATAGCATGGCTTGTACTCAAAACAAAACAAGTGAAGAACAACAGAACAGAAAAATAAAAAACACATCAATAAAAAATGGTTAAATCAAGAGCAAATAAATCTGCTAACACGATGAATCAGGACAGGAGCCCAGAAAATACTCCAAATCAGTCAGAAGCAACCACAGATAAGGAAAGTATGCAAGCAATAATAAACCTAATAATCACAGCAATGAAAACAATGTTGGAGGAAAGGGCTATCAGAATTAGGGAAGAAACAAAGAAGAACCTCAAAGAAAATACAAGCCACCACAAGGTAATTAGAGAAATGAAAGCTGAAATAGCTGAACTAAAAGGCCAACTAGCAGAACAAGCTAATACTATAACTGAACAGAAGAAAGAAGCTGAGGGAAGGAAAAGCAGATTAACAGAAGCAGAAAACAGAATTATCCAGAGAGAGGATGAGCTAGAGAAGACTAAGAAAGAGGTAAAAGAGCTCAAAAAGAGAATGAGAGACACTGAAAACGACAACAGCCACATATGGGATGATCTCAAAAGAAGTAACATTCATATAATTGGCCTACCAGAGGAGGAAATAGAGGAAGGGGAAGTGAATATTCTAGAAGAAATAATGGAAGAAAACTTCTCAGACCTAAACAACAAAAATAAAATTAAGATTCAAGAGGCTAAAAGAGTCTCAAACAGAATCAACACAGACCTGAAGACACCAAGATGCATCTTAGTTACAATCAAAAGAAGTAAGGATAAAGAAAGGAACCTAAATACTGTAAAAGAAAAACAAAAAAGTCACATACAGGGAGAAACCCATAAGACTATCAGCAGACTTCTCCACTCAAACTCTAAAAGCAAGAAGAGAATGGCAGGCTATCTATCAAACCCTGACTGAAAAGGGTTTAACCAAGGATAATATATCCTGCTAGACTTTCATTCAAACTAGATGGAGGGATCAAAACCTTCTTAGATAAACAACAGTTAAAGGAGGCAACCATCACCAAGCCTACACTGAAAGAGGTAATAAAAGACCTCTTATAAACAAGAACATCACTATAATACTTGCCATATATCAGAGCAAATAAAGAATTGTTGAATAATGGCACTACAATACATTCAATCCATAATATCAATAAATGTCAATGGATTAAATTCACCCATTAAAAGGCACAGAGTGGGAAGATGGATCAGAAAACATAACATAATATGCTTCTTGCAAGAATGCCATCTGACCCAACAAGACAAACACAGACTTAAAAGTGAAAGGATGGAAAACTATCATACAGGCTAATGGACAACAAGAAAAGGCAGGAACAACCATTCTCATCTCAGACACCATAGACTTTAAATTAAATAAAGTAATAAAAGATAGGCAAGGCCATTACATAATTATTAGAGGATTGATCAATCAATAAGACTTAACAATTATTAACATCTATGCACCCGTGGTCCGGGAGGTGGTGCAGTGGTAAAGCTTTGGATTCTCAAGCATGAGGTCGAGAGTTTGATCCCCTGCAGCACATGTGCCAGAGTGATGTCTGGTTCTTCCTCTCTCCTATCTTTCTCATAAATAAATAAATAAAAATCTATGCACCCAATGAGAGACCCTCTAAATACATCAAATACCTAATGAAAGAACTACAAAAATACATCAATATTAATACAATAATAGTGGGAGACTTTAAAACCACACTTTCACACTTAGACAGATCAACGAAGCAGAGAATCAACAAAAAAGCAAGAGAAATAAATGAAGAGATGGACAGACTAGACCTCCTGGACATTTTCAGAGTCCTTCACCCCAAAAAGCTAGAATACACATTCTTTTCAAATCCACACAGCACATCCTCAAGGACAGACCACATGTTAGGCCACAAAGACAGTATCAACAAATTCAAGAGCATTGAAATCATCCCAGGTATCTTCTTAGACTACAGTGGAGTAAAGCTAACAGTCAACAACAAACAGAAAATTACTAAAAGCCACAGAATTTTGAAACTCAACAACATACTGCTTAAGAACTGCTGGGTCAGAGAGACACTCAAGCAAGAAATTCAAATTGGAAACAAATGAAAAGGAAGACACAAGTTATCAAAATATTTGGGACACAGCTAAAGCAGTATTGAGAGGGAAACTCATAGCCATACAATCACATATTAGAGAACAAGGAAAAGCTCAAATAAACAACCTTACTGCATGCATAAGGACTTAGAGGAAGAAGAACAAAGGGACCCTAAAGCAACCAGAAGGATGGAAATTCTAAAATTAGAGCAGAAATAAACAACATCGAATATAAGAGAACCATACAAAAGATCAATGAAGCCAAATGCTAGTTCTTTGAAAAATTAAACAAGATTGACAAACCCCTAGCCAGACTCACTAAAAAAAAAAAGAAGAAGATCCAAATAAATAGAATTGTAAACGATAGAGGAGATATCACAACTGACACCACAGAAGTACAGAAAATCATATCAGAATTCTATGGAGAACTATATGGCACTAAGCTAGAGAATCTGGAAGAAATGGAAGAATTACTGGAAACATATGCCCTTCCAAAACTGAAGCAAGAAGAACTACAAAACCTAAACGTACCAATGACAGACAAAGAAATTGAAACCATTATTAAGAATCTTCCCAACAACAAAAGTCCTGGACCAGATGGCTTCACAAACGAATTCTACAAAACCTTCAGGAAACAGCTAATACCTATAATTCTAAAGCTCTTCCACAAGATAGAAGAAACAAGAACACTCCCTTCCACCTTCTATGAGGCCAACATCACTCTGATAAGCAGATAGGGACACAACAAAAAAAGAAAACTCCAGACCAATATCTCTGATGAACATAGATGCCAAAACATTTAACAAGATCCTGTCCAGCTGGATACAGAAGTATATCAAAAGATTGTTCATCACAACCAAGTGGGATTTATCCCAGGAATGCAAGGCTGGTTCAACATACATAAGTCAATCAGTGTCATTCACCACATCAATAAAAGTAAAACCAAACACCACATGATTATCTAAATAGATGTAGAGAAATCCTTTGACAAAATCCAACACCCATTCATACTCAAAACACTACAAAAAATAGATGGGAAATTCCTCAAGATAGTGGAGTCCATATATAGCAAACCTACAGCCAACATCATATTCAATGAACAGAAGCTGAAAGCATTCCCCCTCAGATCAGGGACTAGACAGGGCTGTCCATTATCACCAATACTCTTCAACATAGTATTGGAAGTTCTTGCCATAGCAATCAGGCAAGAGAAAGAAATTGAAGGATTACAGATTAGAAGGGAAGAAGTTAAGGTCTCACTATTTGCAGATGATATGATAGTATACAAAGAAAAACCTAAAGAATCCAGCAGAAACCTACTGGAAGTTATTAAGCAATATAGCAAGGTGTCAGGCTACAAAATCAATGTACAAAAATCAGTGGCATTTCTTTATGCCAACACTAAATCTGAAGAAGATATCCAGAAATTGCTCCCATTCACTGTTGCTGCAAAATCAATAAAATACCTAGGAATAAACCTGACCAAAAAGATAAAAGAGTCATATACATCCCATGCTCATGGATTGGAAGAATTAATATAATCAAAATGAATAGTCTCCCCAGAGCCATATACAAATTTAACCCAATACCCATAAATATTCCACCAATCTTCCTTAAGTGAATAGAACATAAACCGCAATCATTTAACTGGAATCAGAAAACAACCAGAATTCCAAAACAATCTTGAGAGAAAGAAACAGAAATGGAGGCATCATACTCCCAGATCTCAAACTATATTATAAGACCATAATCATCAAAAGAGCCTGGTACTGGAACAAAAATAGGCACACAGAGCAGTGGAACAGAATTGAAAGCCCAGAATTAAACCCTCACACCTATGGACATGTAATCTTTGATAAGGGGGCCCAAAGTATTAAAAGGAAGAAGGAGGATATCTGCAATAAATGGTACTGGGAAAATTGGGTCAAAACATGCAGAAAAATGAAATGGAACCAGCTTATCTAAACCAGAAACAAAAAGCAACTCCAAATGGGTCAAGGACATTGATGTTAGACCAGAAACTATCAAATACTTAGAGGAAAACATTGATGGAATGCTTTCCCACCTAAACCTCAAGGACATCTTTGATGATACAAACTCAATGGCAAGGAAGACTAAAGTAGAAACAAATCAATGGGACTACATCAAATTGAAAAGCTTCTGCACAGCCAAAGAAACTATCACACAAACAAGGAGACCCTTCACAGTATGGGAGAAGATCTTCACTGCCATACATCAGACAAGAGACTAATAACCAAAATATACAAAGAGCTCAGCAAACTTAGCAACAAAAAAGCAAATGGCCCCATCCAAAAATGGGAAGAGGATATGAACATAACATTTACTACATAGGAGATACAAAAGGCTAACAAATACATGAAAAATTGCTCCAGGTTACTGATTGTCAGAGAAATGAAAATAAAGACAACACTGAGATACCACCTCACCCATGTGAGAATGGCATACATCAAAAAGGACAGCAACAACAAATGCTGGAGGGGCTGTGGAGACAGAGGAACCCTTCTGCACTGCTGGTGGGAATCTAAATTGTTCAATCTCTGTGGAGAGCAGTCTGGAGAACTCTCACAAGGCTAGACATGGACCTTCTATATGACCCAGTAATTCCTCTCTTGGGGATATACCTCAAGGACTCCATAACACCCAACCAAAAATATATTTGTACATCTATGTTCACAGCAGCACAATTCGTAATAGCTAAAACTTGGAAGCAACCCAGGTGCCCAACAACAGATGAGTGGCTGAGAAAGCTGTGGTATATATACACAATGGAATACTATGCAGCTATAAAGAACAATGAACCCACCTTCTCTGACCCATCTTGGACAGAGCTAGAAGAAATTATGTTAAGTGAGCTAAGTCAGAAAGATAAAGATGACTTTGGGATGATCCCACTAATCAACAGAAGTTGAGAAAGAAAACAGAAAGGGAAACTCAAAGCAGGATTTGACTAAATCTGGAGTAGGGCACCAAAGTAAAAACCCTGGGGTGAGGGTAAGGGTGGATATTCAGCTTCCTGGGGTGGTGGGGTGGGCGGGTGGTGATGGGTGGGTGGGATGGGACACAGTCTTTTGGTGGTGGTAATGGTGTTTATGTACACTCATTAATTTTTTTTAAAAAAGTTATTTATTTATTGCCATTTGTTGCCCTTGTTTTTTTATTGTTGTAGTTATTATTGCTGTTAATGATATCATTGTTGTTGGATAGGTCAGAGAGAAATGTAGAGAGGAGGGGAAGACAGAGGTGGAGAGAAAGATAGACACATGCAGACCTACTTCACTGCTTGTGAAGTGACTCCCCTGCAAGTGGGGAGCCGGGGGCTCAAACCGGGATCCTTATGCCAGTCCTTGCACTTTGCACTGCCTGCGCTTAACCTGCTGAGTTACCACCAGCTCGCTCACTCCTATTAATTTCTGGTCATATAAGTCACTATTTAATTAATATGAGAGGGGAAAATTGATTGTATGTCTCAAACTTTTTAAAGCACAGACTGTCTTTTTAATACATAGGCTGAGTCTTTTATATGTTGACTCTCTGAAAAGCCTAGACCAGGGAGAACAGAAGCAACCAGTGGCACAGCTATATACAAATAATGTCAAAGGACATAAATTATGGTGATGTTGGGTATTATACAGCAAAGCCTAACAGGGATTTTTCAAAGTTAACCCAATTACCAAACAATGTGATGATAACAATAACTATCTATTGTCTTCTTGAACCCTAAGATAGCAGGACCTCACATTTCCACTAAAGAGTCTATATTTCCCCTAGTCCTCGAATCTCTAGGGTGGGGCTCACTTTCCTGTATGCTTCTCTCAATTCATACCAAATAATATTGCAACCACCGACTCCAACCTAATCAAAGCAATGAGTACCACCTCAGCATGCTTCACTTCATTCTGTGTGCACAGACTTCAGGTGTGGAATGACAACCCTTCAGCTTCATTAGTTGGGTGAGACCTGTCCTTTCATAGTACTCTCTAATTCCATTCCAGGCTGTTCACTTCCTAACAAAGTCCCAAAACCTAGATATAGACCAGGTCCCTGGAGATAGAGCATATTTTCACACGTATCCATAAACCACGGCAAAATATATACCTGAAAGCAAAAGTACACAATAGTTTGCAGTGAGTCAGTATCAAGTTCCTAATGAAATAGTATCTAATTAGACTTAGATACCCTCCTCATCTACTTCCTATTACAGTTTTCTCACTCACTCCAAAGCTAACCTTAGCAAAGCAAGGACTGCTAAAGCTGAATAAGGGCAAGAGACTGGCATACTCTAATGATGACTCTTTAGTCAGTATCAGGCCACCCCATCAGCTTCGGGAAGTCCTGAGATTCCCAAACAGACATGAAGGGCCTAGGCCTCAAATAAATCCCTCTCTCCATTGTTACCTGTCATCTCTATCAGGAACAACAAAAAAGACCCCTTTGTGGGTCCCCCATAGGACCATGCCCTCAACTTGGATCAACAATGGTAGAGAATGTTCCATCCTCCAAAGGGAGGATAGAAAACATGCTCTATGCTACACCTGAGGAAGATGGGCCCATATTGGGGCAGCTTGGAATGTTCCTACTCATGACCACAGAATGTGAGCTCAGATCTACAGGGATGCAGAGGTCACATAGGCACCTAAGCTGAATATGGGCCCCAGACCAAATGAAATTGATGGGGTTTACAGTCAACAATATCTATACCTTTTCCCCATATTAGGGAGCTACTTTCTTCCCTGATCCAGCTTTCTGTCCCTTTTCCAGCCATGACATCATCTCCCCAGATAATAACTTGGATCTACCTGCATATCAGATTTCAGGCTCAGAGGAAAAAAAAAACTAGTATAGCTATAGGGCCTTTAAAATATAACTAAAATATGCCTACTAGCTATCTACAAAATGGAGGACGCCCCCAACTTTTCATCTGCACTATTCTAGCCTTTAGGTCCATGACTGTCCAACAATTTGATTGGCTTTGTATGTTAACTCTCTTTTCAGCCACCATGTTCCAGATGCTAGCACGATGCCGACCAGACTTCCCTGGACAGACAACCTCACCAATGTGTCCTGGAGCTCAGCTTCCCCAGAGGCCCACCCTACTAGGCAAACAGACAGGCAGACTGGGAGTATGGATCAACATGTCAACGCCCATGTTCAGCGGGGAAGCAATTACAGAAGCCAGACCTTCTACCTTCTGCATCCCACGATGACCTTGGGTCCATACTCCCACAGGGATAAAGAATGGGAAAGCTATCAGGGGAGGGGATGGGATACTGAGATCTGGTGGTGGGAATTGTCTGAAGTTGTACCCCTTGTATCCTATGGTTTTTTAATGTCTCTTTTTAAATAAATAAAAAATAATTAAAATAATAAGAAGTAACCTGAATTGATTTGAAAAGTTACAGAGTATAAAATCTACACTCCTTGGCGTTGTCATGATTCTCAATGCACTTTAAAGATCAGGGAGTGGAGTCAGCGAAGCACATACATTACTATGCCCAGGAACCTGGGTTCAAACCCTTGACACCCATCTGCATGGGGAAAGCTTCACAAGTAGTGCAGCAGTAGTGTTAATGTCTCTTCTTCTTCTTCTTCTTCTTCTTCTTCTTCTTCTTCTTCTTCCTCTTCCTCTTCCTCCTCCTCTTCTTCCTCTTCCTCTTCTTCTTCTCCTTCTTCTTTTCTTCTTCCTCTTCTTCTTCTTCTTCATCTTCTTCTATCTCTCTCTCCGTATCATTTTCTGTCTCATCTTCCATATAAACAAAAAGAAAAAATGGCCACGGGTAATGGCAGCATTGTTACGCAGGCACTGAGCCCTAGTGATAAAATTTGGTAGCAAAAGTAGAAGTAAAATATCTGAACATGAGAAGTTAACATGGGAAGTCCTGGATCTAGGACTCCAGGATTTTATCATCTTCAAAATTCCAGCTCTCCAAATAAAATTACATTTTTAGCCTTATTGGCACTGAATTCTCTCTTATCTATTTTCCAGTTTTTTCACTTTTTTGAAAAGACTAACTGCAAAACCTGGTAATCATTAAGCTGTGGTTTGAATCCAGTGATGTGTCTTTCCCAGCCCAGTTTAAAGGGTTAGATTCGAGTATCACGTATAAAGGCACTGATTATCGAGAATGTAGGCCCCATGTGATATTCAGTACCTAGGTATGATCTAATAATAGCTATTCTGTGGGGAATGTCTTCAGGGACTAGACCCTGTGCTAAGTGATTGACACATATCATTGCACTTAATGTTCCTATCAACCTCAGACTTGGGGGGTGCTTTATCACTACAATCTTCTTTGCAAGATGAGGTGGCTCAGGCCAATGAAAATCCCTTGCCAAGAGTTGTCACCTCTGGCACGTGGAGAAACTCATGACCCTCTGCCTTGTTGCACAATAATAGGCTGTGATTGTACCATGTCGGCACCAAGTGGAAAGGTCACATAGCAAGACTGGCTTGGCCAGTACGCATTGTTAAATTCACATCTTTCCCTGGATTGGTCAGACTCTCAGCATCAAGCCTACTGCTATCATGCTCCGACAACAAAGTGGCTGCCAAGAAAGGACAGGAAAGACCACTTGGGTTCTGTTTCACACGCATCTCCTTTGTGTTGACCAGATCACCTCGTGTTCCCCCTGCCATCTCTGGAGGTGGGGAGTGGGAGAAGGAGTCAGGTGGATTTTGTGAGGCATTCAGCTCTCACCTTCACACAGTGAGCAGCTGCAAACCAAGAGCTCAGTGCACCTGCCCAGTGCACGGCTCGTTGGCATTAAGGTGCCAATGTCAGGATACATTTCTTCTTGCCTTAGCCTTCTCGCTCTGCTATTTTAACACCCTCACACCCAAGGTGTGAGACACAAAAGGGATCAAACTAACATTAAATCAGCTAAAAAAAGAGGGGTTCACTCTTACCTCCTTACCCACAGGTCTTCCCCTATATTGGCATCGTTGGCCCACCACAACTAAGGGGAAATGCAATACTTAAATTAAAATCATGGACTACTCAATCAATTCCTTGAAACAGGTTGAACCCCCCCCCAACAAACTAGGTTTGGGGTTTTTAAAGGGTTCTATACCATCCATCCAACATCATCATCATCATCCATCATCTCTTCCTCCTCCTTCTCCTTGTATTTCTCTTTTTTATTAAACTTATAACAACAGTCCTTTATCAAATGTTCCCAAACATTGGCAGCTGGGTTTGATCCTCAGAACCCAGGCAAAAAGTAGAGTAGGAGGCAAGGGTAGCATAGTTGTGATGAGTCAGACTGAAAAATCATTCCCTCTGAAGGTCTATAGGTGACTGTGCCTCAGTTTCCCATTGCAGGACGGCATCGGCAAGAAAGGAGACATGTTTGTAGATGACAGGAGCAAGTGATGATCACAGACCACAGTCAAAGACACGCCTGATTCAGCACTTCATTCAGGAACAATCCTATCAGCCCGGTTCTCTTTGCACAACAGATGGAAAAATGAATGGTTTCACTTTACCCCGACGAAGACCCTCATTAGGGGCCCATCCCGTAGCTACTTGACATCATTAATGGAACCTGTGCGGTCAGATGATTTGAGCACAGCATGGGATTTCCTTTCAACCTCCAACTGGGTAGAGACAAAAATTATTCCAGAACTAGAATGAAAGGTCAAAGAAAAAAATTAAATAAAAATAAAAATGTCCAACCAAAAAGCGTTTCTTGCACTGGCCCATCCCCCTAGGCAAGTGGTCAACCATGCCATATATAGCTGACTTCCCAGTAAAGCAGACTTAAACAGTTGCAAACACATGTGGAGGAGGAATAAGGGATAAAGTGGTGCAAAAACAATAAATTAGGAGCATGGACAGAAGGAAGAGCATGATTTCACACAACAGCTCTGTGGGGAATCTGAACCACTGCAACTCAACCTTGAGTGGGTGGAAGAACGCAGACAACATCGGTCGTCAGGAACTCTGCTTCGTCTTTCCACCACAGTCACTCACCTAATGAAAGCAAGGAAAGTAACGCCAAACCACTATAAGCGCTCAGAGAACTTTACGTCTAAATCAAATAGATTTTTTTTCTCCATCTGGACTGTGAGTGTGCAGCAGTGCACCAAGAAGCATCTGGAGGCAAAGTCTCAAAGAGGCCCCGCTCTTTTAGTTTTGTGACTCAATCTCTTGCTGCCCTCGGCAGCAGAGGGCAGTGCCTCTGTTTGATGTTCGTTTCTGCCAGGTTGTTATTGCAAGGAGATAGTATTTACAAGATGCCACTTCCCCAGGGGCTATGAAGAAGGCAGGTTCTCCTCTTCAGCTGTCCACTCTCATTAGTTTTGGTTCCGAGATATGAAGGCCAGGACCCGGCGAATACCGTTCAGCCTGTCCTTTAAGGATCTCATTGCCAGGAACGGGAGCTGAGCTCGGCTTTCCAATGGAAGGACTGCTAGTGTCCACCAGCACCAGGCTGGGCCATTTGGGTTCATCTGGAAGAGACACACAGTGGATTTGTCTGACAACTATGGAAGTCACCTATTCGGACGGTGTCCAAAGCCTCTGTCCATAATTCAGTTGAAGCTGCCTGTGCTTCTGTGCCCCCCAGTGTAATCCCATTTCCTTATCACTATCATTCATTCCTTTCTTCCTTCCTCCCTCACTTCCTTCCATTTTACTTGATAGGATAGAAAGAAACTGAGTGGGGGGGGAGGAGGAGAGAGAGAAGGGGATAGAAAGACGCCTGCAGAACTGCTTCACTGCTCATGAAGTTCCTTCCTTGAAGGTAAAGACCAGGGGCCTGAACCCAGGTACTTTGTTCATGGTAACATGTGTGCTCAACTGGGCATGCCACTATCTGATACCTATCATTTATTTATTTTATTTATCTACTTTGCCTGCAGGGTTCTCGCTGGGGCTTGGTGCCTGCACCACAAATCCACTGCTCCTGGAGGCTATTTTTTCCCCTTTTGTTTCCCTTGTTGTTTATCGTTGTTATTATCATTATTGTTGCTAGTAGTATTGTTGTTATTGTTGTTGGATAGGACAGAGAGAAATGAAGAGAGGATGGGAAAACAGAGAGGGGGAGAGAAAGATAGACACCTGCAGACCTGCTTCACCACCTGTGAAGCGACCCCCCTGTAGGTGGGGAGCTGGGGGCTTGAACCAGGATCTTTATGCCAGTCCTTGCGTTTCACACCACATGCGCTTAACCCACTGCGCCACCACCTGGCGCCTCTATTTGCTTATTTATTTATTTTTAAAAGAGCACCGCTCAGCTCTGGTTTGTTTTGGTCCTTGGAATTTTAGAGCACCGCTCAGCTCTGGTTTGTTTTGGTCCTTGGAATTGAACCTGGGACTCTGACATCAACCATAAAAGTCTTTTTTTCAGGAAAAAAAAGTATTTTTCAGAACCATTATTCACCGTAGTCCCTTCTTAATCTTAGCTGGGCACATAGACAAAAAAAATAAGAAGAAGAAAAAAGAGACTACATTTCTTAGCCTCCCTCGAAGCTAGGTAAGGCCAAGAGATAAAAGTTATTTTAAAAAAATATTTTTGTTTTATTTATTTGTTATTGGATAGAGACAGAGATTGAGAGAGAAGGGGGAGATAGAGAGGAAGAGAGACAGAGATACACCTGCAGACTTTCTTCACCACTTGTGAAGAAACTCTCTTGCAGGTGGGGAGCCGGGGGCTTGAACCAGGATCCTAACCGGTCCTTGCGCTTTGCAGCACATGCGTTTAACCCACTGCTCTACTGCCTGACTCCCGAGATAAAAGTTCAGTTTAATGAGTGAGCAGGGAGACAGCTCTCCTAGTAGAGCACACACTGAACCATGAGCAAGAACCCAGGTTCGAGCCCCTGGCCACCACATGGAAACACCACATACAAAGGGCGAGCTTCATAAGTGGAGCAGTTCTGTAGCGCGTCTCTCCCTTCCTCCCTCTCTCTCTCTCTCTCTCTCTCTTTCTCTTTCTCTCTTTCTCTCTCTTTCTCCCCATCTCATACCCTTTATCTAGAGAAAAAAACTAAATAGACATTCCATCAAGCGCAGTAGTCTGTTGAAGGCATGAAGCCTTGACAGACAGAAAAAAAAAATCTGACCAATAAAATACAAAGGGAAATGATCTGGGTGGAGAGACAGCATGGCCCAAAATTGAGCCCCAGAACCACATGGGAGGTACTATGACACTGGGGAAAAGCTCAGGTGTTCTCTCTCTATTCAAATGAAAAAGAGGGACAGAGCAGTGCAAATGCACATGGTAGAGGCTCTGGGGCAGGGGCGGGGGGAGAAGGCGGGGATGGGTGGGCAGTGATCTATGCCAGTTTCATGTTACCTTCTGGGAAGGCAGTATGTGACTGTCTGTCTCTCTTTTTCCTGTGCTTTCCCTTGGGCTGGTGGTTCTGGCCTTCCTCAATCAATCAAGAGGGTAAGACAAAGGTCTTGGGACAAGCTTTGTGGCAAAGGATCCCAGGCTTCTTTTAAAGAGCTCTTGAGAACTCTGCTACCACTGATGGGAATGTAAACTGGTGCTACTCCTGTGGAAAACTGTATGGGAAGTGCTTAAATAAATCCAAATGGAATTACCTTATGACCCAGTAATACCACTCTTAGGCATTTATCCAAAGGACATGCAAACACTAATTTGACAGGGCCTATTCATAGCTGCATTACTCACAATACCCACAAGGTAGGACCAGCCTAGATTCCAATCAAGAGATGACTGACTAAAGAAGTTATGAGTTATATAGTCTATGGACAGACTACTCTGCAATCAAAAAAGATAATGTTGGGTCCTCTGGGATAAAATGGATGGAGCTGGAGGTGACTGTGCTTAACAAAATAAAGAGATGAAAGACAACTACCAGATAGTTTCACTTATATATGGAAGCTAGAGAACTGATTACAAATGAACTGGCATTGCAAAAAAGAAACACACACACACACACAGAAGCAAACTGTTTCTAAGACTTGTGAGTAGAATGGTGGTTATAACTGGGAGGTGGGAGAACTTTGGTGGTGGGTGTAGTGTGGAATCATACACTGGAAT